>NC_021160.2:2931104-3060350 GCF_000331145.2 Cicer arietinum | reverse complement strand
ACCAATTTCCTGCAAACTCCTTGTGCCACCACTTTAAACCCATCCCCCATTTTGACATTGAGAGGAGTAGTTCCCTCCACTGGCCATCCCATTGACCTCACCAACTTGTGCGAAATGAAATTATGTGTCGCACCGCTGTCTACCAACACCAACAAGGGTACTCCTTGCACTCGACCTTTTAACTTGATGGTGCACACATTCCCTAACTCCCTGGGACTCGAATTATCAATCTGAGCCAAACTCATAATGCTGAGTTCAACTCCTTCTCCATCTTCCTCCTCTGTATCAGCTGCGAGGACTTGCATTTCGTCGCCGTCGTCCTCCTCCATCACCATTACACGAAGCTGGCAATCTGGGCATTGGTGACGAGGATGATAGGCGCCACCGCACTTAAAACACAGGTTTTTCTGCCGTCTTTCTGCAATCTCGTGGGCTGAGATATGACGGATCCTACGATCACGGGGAACAAATCGTTGTGAGTCTTGACGGTTGGCAAACTTCTGATTCGACCTGTTTCCTCCTTTCTCTCTGTCGTCATTGGATCCCTTGACTACGACCCAATCGCTGTTTTGAGCTCAACCCGGTTGAGTTGACCCGGTTCCAAAATTAGGGTTAGATCTATAAGTAAAACCTGACTCGGATCCTTTAGGCCTATAATCACGAGGCCCATTCCAACCAATCCCTTTTTCCTGTACCTCCGCTTCCACAACACGTGCTAGATTCATCAGCTTCGCACGTGAGATTGAACCTAGCGCTTTGAGGCTACGAACTCTTCCTCGTATCCCATCACGGAGGCCATGAATGAAATACCCAACAAATTGAGCTTCTGGTAAACGACCTACCTGTGCAACTAACCTCTCGAACTCCTTGATGTATTCCTCCACACCGTCTTCCTGCTTCAACGACGAGAGTTGCTCAAACACGCTCCCATCACTGAGACCACCGTACCTTTCCAACAACGCATCTTTGAAAACTTCTCAGGTCAGATCAATCTCATCTTCAACAAGCGCTTTGAAAAAATGGATGGTAGATCCTTCCATACAGAGTTGAGCCAAACTAACCTTGATCTCAGGACTCGTATCTTGCACTCGAAAATAGACCTGCGCTCGAGCAATCCAACCGGCAGGGTCATCACCGGTGAACATTGGGAGTTCAATCTTCTTTACTGATTAACGGAATTCGTCAAGCTTTTCTCCTTGCATCTTCTGGATCAGCTTCATGATTTGCTCTTCTTCAGCGTGATTCGAGTCTCCATCACCCTTCTGTTTTACAGAATCACCGATGTCCTTGCTTGGAGTGATTTGAGTGATGAGCGAGATGAGCCTTTCTTGATCTGCAGCAGCTTGAACTCGCATCTTAGCAATTGCAACCTCCAGAGTTGACATTCGGTTCTCCAAGCATGAACCTTGTTTTCCATCTTCTTTTTCGGGGGCATTCACCAAAAAATTCGTACACTCACTGGCTTGTAATGTATCCGGCAGGTCGGACCAAATTGATAGGTCCTCAATTTATAAATGCGGCAATAAGAATTAATGAGAGATTAATCAACATATGGTAGTATATTTTATTGATGATAAAGGAAAATTGAGCAAATGAAACAAGCCTTCCTTTTACTCCTGAGAGCTATGCTCACTTCAATAAGAGAGAATCTTCTCTCCACTAACAATTAACAGAATTTGTTATCCCCTCCTTACCAACCTCTCTCCCCTATATACGTGATGGGGCCAGCTCACCTTTCTTGGATTTTCTAACATACACTCTCCATACCTTAGGTGCACTATGTGTCCCACTAGACACCTCATCAATTCCTTCTTTGTCCCCATCAGTTTTCTCTTATTTTATCTTTTCGGAAACTTAAGTCAGACATTGAAATTACAAATCCAATCATGTGATGTCATGTCTCTGCATTGCCCATGCTAAGATTTGTTATCAAAGATTAAAAACAAGGTACTTACACCATATTGTATCAATAATTGAAATCAATACAGTAAATTCTTATAAAATTATAAACTGTGATCTGGTTCAAATTAAAATGTACTCGCTCATTTTGTCATCTATTTCCGGGAGAGGTCAACCTTTTAAATAAACTATGTACTTAGAAGGATTACTCTGTGACATCTGACTAGAGATATCTTAGACAACCAAAAAAGGCAAAGCCATAGGTATATGAACCAGTTAAATTTTTAGTCTCCCACCTTCTAATCATTCAGTGGCTGGTCATAATCAATGTCTACCTATGCAAAAAAAACAACTCTTTTAAGCAGCAGGATTTGGCTTCAACCTTGTTCAAAATAATCAATACTTCTGCTTAATGATTTCCCTTCTTTTGGGTCAATTAGGATTAACCTCCTTGAACCATACTCTCGGCAAATTACCTCCCAGAAACATTGTTGCTTCTCCGCTAATGAACATCTCATTTCATATATTTCTTTTAATAGTTTACATTATAGTTAGAAGCACAGTAATCAATAAGAATCAACTCATTTGATAAAAAAAAATGATTTTGCTCATCTTTGAACACATCATAAGAACTAACAAACACTATTAGCTCCAACCCAACTGCAGGCAGTGTCCTTAGATATTCCTCTCTCCTTCATTACTTCTCTAAGCTCACTTACACTATCCCATTTCCCAGCATCTGCCAATGTATTAGATAGTGCAACATATGCCCCCGGTCTTCCATTAGCGTTCAGCTTGAAAATCTCACTTGCAGCTAATTTTGCCATCTCAATATTACCGTGGAGTCTGCATGCACTAAGTAAAGCAGCCCACACATCTGAATTTGGTCTCTCGGGTATCCTCATGGCAAACTCCCAAGCCTGATTTAGCCTCCCTGCTCGTCCTAACAGATCAACCATGCAAGCATAATGCTCCATCCCCGGCTTCAGCATATATTCATTTTCCATACTTTGAAAGATCTCCCAACCCTTGTCCACAAGTCCAGCATGTGCACAAGCTGAGAGAGCACTAAGGAACGTCACGAAATTGGGTGCAATGCGGTATTCTATCCGCATCTTTCTAAATAGCTCAAGTGCTTCCTCAGGAAACCCATTCTTCCCATATCCGTCAATCATAGATGTCCATGAAAAAACATTCTTCTCAAGCATGTGGTCAAAAACTCTTCGAGCATCTACAACTCTACCGCATTTGGAATACATATCTATAAGGGCACTTCCTAATTTTATGTCTGCAAAAAAAGGTGTCTTCATAAGCTGATTTTGAACTTGTTGCCCAATTTCAAATTCTGCAAGCACGGAACAAGCACCAATTATGCTAGCAAATGTGGAAACATTCGGCCTAAAGTTAAACCGTTGCATGTCAATGTAAACTTTAAGAGATCTCACGGCATATTCAGGTATTTTGCTGTAACCTTCAATCATAGCATTAAACACCACAACATCCTTATCCAATGTTTTCTGAAATATACATTCAGCGTCATTGAAATAGCCTGTATTCATGTAACCAGAGATGAGTGACGTTGAAGATATAACATTCTTCTCCGACATCACATCAAAAACAGTCCTTGCATAACCAACCCTCCCATTCTTAACATAAGAGTCAATCAATGCTGTACAAAGAACATCATCTTTCTCAACATCACATTTAAGAATCTGGGTATGTACCATTCTTCCAAGATCACCGAGCATCCCAACATTAACACCCAAAGTAGACACCTTTAAAATCATCGAAAAAGTAAACCCATCAGGCTTTTCCCCAGACATCAAAAGCCTATGAACCAAACCAAGTGATTCATCAACCTGCCCTTGTTTGAGATAGCCACCAATCATATAATTATAAGCAGACAAAGTTTTGTCATGCAAATCATCAAACACCTGGCGTGCGTATCTTAATGAATTAGATTTCAAGTAGAGTATAAGTAGTTTGATTGAAATGTTTGTGTTTGGAACAAACCCAGTTTTGAGGATGTGGGAATGGATTTTTTGGCCGTGGGAAGGAGTTTGGGAATAAATGTAATGTTGGAGTGTGTTTGATAAAAAGGAAGAGTGAGGAATGAAATCATGGTTTTGAAGAAATGGTTGATGTGGGGATATCAGTGAACTATGGAAGCTACGAGACAAGAAGAAAGGTCTGAATATTCCATTGTTCATCTTTTCTCATTGACATTTGACATTGCCACAGCGCAAATCGGGTCTGATATTGTTGACAGATAAATCGAAAGAGGTATTTGTCACCAGAGTTGTGCTTTGTAATTACTTCGTTCATTTATATTTATTTTGTTACCCATCCGATCCAATCACTCATGTATGTTTTTTAGAAATATTTTAGTAATAACATTTTTTTACTAAATAGTAACTAAATATTTCAGATATTACCTTGAAAAGTAACATTATGGTGTAATTTGATTGAGTTGTAAAAAAAAAAATTAATGAATACATAGAAATTAATCTTAAAAAAATAAAATCATTTTACCCTATTTTTTCACATCTACTACCGTGAGCCAAAATGAGAAAATAAAATAATGGTAAAATTATAATTTTAATCTTTTATTTTACTTAATTGTAGTACTTAAGTTATTTGATTGTTTTCTTCTTTTTAAATTAGTCTTTTATCTTTTACTTAAAATAAAAAATCAAGCATCTTGAGTAACCATTGATCTAGAAATTGAATATTTTTGTTTATTATTTATCCCAAACTCAAATGTTTCAAAATTAAGATTCTTTTTAAGGTTTTTAAAATTTTTAGACCATTCAGTTCAGTTCAATTTAATTTAATAATATAAAGGAAGTTCAATTCAATTTAATAATATAAAGGAAAAGGGTAAATTTTACATGTTTAAGTTTAGTCTATATAGACAAAAAAATTGTAACAGTTGCAATGTGCCTCAAATTGTTTACTCTTAGGATCATTTAGCCTCATTGTTGATATTGTACCATTCCCAAGAAAAACTTCCCCCACCACCAAAAAATTGAAACCGCCATTGTCACCCTTTGAGCTAGCAACAAATATTTATTTTAGGATTGCCATATCCGATTCCCATATTGTTTTCTTCGTGATACACATACAAATACTAGATTCTTTGGATGAAAATCGATCAAAAGAAGAAGGAAAAGTGAAAAAAGACCCAAGGATGTTAAATATATCAGAAAAAATGTCATAGAATACACCAATCAAAATGCTTCGAGTGTTACAAAGTTCTAAGCACCAGCATAATAACACTGATATTTCATTTACATATGTTACAGAACACCAAGATTGAATTGTGTGTAAGAGATGCTACAACAGTGAGACTTTCAATCTAGTTATTGATCAACTGCCATTGCTTCTGACCCTCCACTTGCATCATCCATCCCATTCTTAAGCTCCTCTGTTGCTATTCTCATCTCTTCAACTAAACTCTTTTGCTCTTCCTCTATTGTATTCTGCAACTCATCCACCTGCAAGAAGAATAAGGAAGGAGAATAAGTATTGTCGTCACCGTTTGAATTGACAAAATTATTAAAATAACTAAATAAGGGATGCCACGTGTCCAGAATTTGGCATCATGATAATTGCAGTTCATAACATAGCCAGTGAAAAGCAGAACATACAGGAAGAACAAGTTCGTGTGATGTTGGAAGTAGGAGATAAATAGGAAATATATAACTTATTGTGAAATCTTTGAGCAAAAGTGCCTCGCTGAAACACTATTACTCGAATTAAATTAAAAACACTCAGTTTGTATTGGCAACAAAAGATAAGCACAACAAAGAGGCAAATATATAATTCACAACACAAATCAATCAATAAATAAATACAAGAAAGGGAAACTGGTGATAACTGAATTATATCAAGATTAAGAATGAGAAATCGGAACTCTTTCCAAAATGTCAAATGTGGGTTATTATCATTGGAGAAAAACACACGGTCAAATTTATTACTTATGGAAATTAGGGAGCTAAGGCATCAATATCATTCACACTCAAGTCCTCAGTAAAAAACTCCAAAAACAAATAAATGAAGAAAGATGCATTTTATTTTTACCATGAATGTATTCATATGATTACTTGGTTGGACAATTTTCAGCCCAATCACCAATTATATAATCTAAATTTTTTAACATCGGCTTATAAGGTGGGCTGTGTCACTCTTTATAAAGACATTTCATGCTTTATCTCCTTTTAATGCGGGACTTGGATTTTTCCCAATACACCTCACGCCCAACACTATTGCGCTTGGTGCGTAGATATAAATGGTAGATGGCTCGATCAATAAGCTTTGATGCCATATTAAGTTTTTATATTGAGTCTAACTCATCTGTACAAAATTGGCCTATAAGGTGAGAGGTGTCATTCTTTATAAAAACATTTCAAGACTTATCTCTTTTCTATGTAGGACTTGGGTTTTTCCCAATAATATGCATGAGTTCCACCTTTCCGTCTACAGACAACTGTGCCACAACTACTAAGTACTACCCGTCAGCCTACATGCTTTCTTTACTTTTTTGTTAGCATAATGTTCTCTATTTTTGTTTTTACATTCACTCTTACTTCGTCATTGCTTTTTTGACTTAAGCAATTCATATGCAAATTGAGTTCTTCTTCAACTAAAAGTTCAGTCACATGCTGTACGAAACTGAGTTTTTAAAGTGTTTGAAGTTTTCTTTTGTGGCTGATTTCAAACTGAGTTTTTAAACTTGGATGGTACTGAAAACATAGTTGTCAATCCCGGGATTCTAGTAATACTAGGGCTCTTAGTTTTTCATTTATGATGGTGGTTTAATCTGAATACTGTTACATCTGAATAATAATCAAAATAACACATATCTGACATAATTTTCTCTATTTCAAAATAGTATGATTTGCTATATGCTACTTGTGCAATAGAACCAAAATATCTTCTCAATAGAAAAGTGGTACTCATAAGTCATAAGGCTGCATTCAGTCATTCACTAGACATAATCTGGAAAGAGCAAGAGATAATTAAGCATTAACAGATAGATAGGCACAGAGCTAACATTAAGGCTGTGCTGAACTTCTGATTAAATTCCTGCATTGCAAATTTCAAAGAAGCAAAAAGAACACAAATAATAGCATAAACAATTAACCAAACTAAATATCTGGCACATACCACATGCAACAAAAGGGAAAACTGCTTCTTCCGAAGCTCCAACAATCTCGAACCAGCGGTATTCTCTGCATCCAAGGCTGCAATCTCTTTCTCCAACTCCGTTATAACCTTCATCGTCTCGGATCTCGGCGGCTGCAAAGCAATCAATTTCCTAATAGCCTCACACTCCTCTTTATGCCGTCTATCAACCTTACTCTCTTCCAATTGCTTCTTAAGATCCTCAATATCAACCTGCGCCTGCAAGATCTGTCGATTCATTTCGTCTTTCAACTCATTGAAATTGTCCTTCTCCCTAACATTAGCCTCAACAATTGCTTTGCTTTTCAAAAGAGGAATTTCAAATGTGGTAAGTTCCTGCAAAAAAGCTCTGGCGAGTTTTTCACAGTCATTGTAGTTATCTTCTTCTTTGTCTACCTCGGAAACGAAAGAAGTGAACTTTTTCTGAAGCTTCTTCAATGGAGGTTCACCTCTAGTGGTTGTTGTACGTGTGAGAAGTCTGTGTTTGATAATTACATCATCTTCAGAAGGACCGAAAGCATAGTTTGCTGCTACTGTTTCTCCACGAGCTGAAACCTTTCTCACTTTTCCTAGCATCTCGATTACTTGATTAATCACAAAGAAAATAGATAATCTTTTAGAATATGATTGAAAAATGGAGATCAATTTAGGGTTAGGGTTAGGGGTACATTTATATGAATTATTTGATAATATGAAATGTTGTTTTTGTGTGCTGAAAATTAGAGAGTAAGGAGACTAGAAATAACCTTTTTGGGGGCAGCGTGTGCGGTGGTGAGCTCGGTGTCTGTGGTTGAGTTACGGTGAGAGCAGTTCAGTTTTTGGTTCTGGTTTTTTTTTTTTTTTTGGTCAAAGGTTCTGGTTCAAATGAAAAAAGAAAAATATATCACTTTGGAGAGAGAACGGGCTAAATGTTTTTTAAATTTGTGACCGGCCCATTATACTTTTTTTTTCAAACATTTCAATGTTTACTCACAATGTAAAAAAATAGTATTGAATTGGAATTTTCGACATCATCATTAACCAATTAATTGAATTTTGAAATTCGAAAAAAACACTGAATTTTTTTAGGGAGAGAAGTATCTTCCTTTTGTTTAACATATATTTGATCCAAATTCGTGGGTTGCATAATAAAAAAAAACAATTTGTTGGATACATTAATTTATAAATTTTATAAATTATTTTTACAACTAAATAAATATACAATGAGATTTAATATTATTAAGAGTTTCATATCAATGATTGATTTGAACTGGATTAAGAAGGATGATCAGATTGAGATTTAATATTATCAAGAATTTCATATCAATGATTGATTTGAACTGGATTAAGAAGGATGATCAGACTTAATCGCCAAACATCTTTTTGTATTTTGAAATGGAGGTTGTACCTGCAAATTTTTTGAGACTTAAGTTAATATATGAGTGATATAAGTCAAAGATATTGAATTATAAAAGGATACATTTTACTCTGTCAGAAGTAAGAACAACACCATATAGTGTAAGGTTTAAGTTTGTTGAGTTTCGTTATGAACCAAATAGTGTTGGACTTGTGTGCACAAGCAAGAAAGAATCGGGCCTTGGGCTGATCTCGGAACAATGATTAAAAGAGTCCCAAATAATTAGATTTTATGTCACACATTTTAATTCCTACCTCTATATTATCCTATTTTTATGAATTTCCAAAAATACCATTATAAAAAATATATCCTTAAAGAATACAGATGTTTTAAATAAAAATGGCTGTCTTTTTTTTATATATTGAATATTTTGTTTATGAAATTTTCCATATACAAATTTTTTTTATATATAAAAATTTTCGTTTATGAAAATTTTGTATATATAATTTTTTTTTCATACAAATTTTTTGAGTTTTTAATATTTTACATAATGGAATTTCAAATTTTTAGTGTGTTAATTCTTAATCCTAATTTTAGAAAAACAAAATTTCATATGTGTATTAAGTAAAAAGATAAGTCTAATTTTTTAATGAAAATAATAGAAATTAAATTAATTTTTTCAAGAATTGTGGAGAAGGTGTGAAAGTGAGAGATATGAAATTCAAGTGTCCGATTAAAAGTTTATTATTAACCATATAGACTGATATCCTTGGTGTGACCATCTATCGGTCTGGTTATGTCACTATCGGCATGTCTCTTTTGATCGTCCACTGCAATATGTTGCCTTCATTTTTTAAATTGCAATCTTTTTCCACCGAAAAAGTAATTGATTAGGAGGATAACCTTTATTTATTTATTCATTGATTAATGCATCGACGCTACTGAATCTATTTATTTAGTTACTGGATCTTCCATCCCTTCATTTTCTACATCTACACCCACCAACCATTACCATTCACCACACACTTCTCTCAAACATGACTAGACCAAAGTTTTATCTTTTCGGCGATTCAATCACTGAGGATTCCTTCAATCTTGGAGGTTGGGGTGCTTCTCTTGCCAACTATTTCTCTCGCACGGTAATAACAATAATAATAATAATAATAATACTATTCACTCTTTCATGTTTTCTTTTTTATTTTCTCGTTATGGGTTTTTCGATTTTAATGTAATGTTTGAAACTTTATATAAATGGGGTTTCTTTTGTGTTGTGTAACAGGCTGATGTGGTGCTTAGAGGGTATGGTGGTTACAACACTAGATGGGCACTTAAGGTGTTGGATAGGGTTTTCCCTTTCTCACATGGCGGTGATGCTGGAACTCTAACTGCTCCAATTGCTTTGACCGTTTTCTTTGGGGCTAATGACGCTTGTCTTCCTAATAGATGCTCTGGTTTTCAAAACGTACCTCTCCATGAATACAAGGACAATCTTCGTTCCATTGTCTCATTCTTCAAGGTAATCTATATTCATATTGTAGTAACATCTTTTTCGTTACAAAATGATTAGGTAAAAGATGTATGGCGTTGAAACCCAGGAAAGGGTCACTGTTGTTTAGTGGCACAAAAGGGTTCTTTTTTAAGTTAAAATTTAGTTTTGACCCTTGTGGGTTTGATAAGCGTGCTTAATGCTTTGAAATGGTTGCGTATATTGCATGTAACAAAATGATTAATTATTTGTCATTTGGTGGGGTTCGTTGCTAGCTAGCTATCATGATTTAGTATAGGACAAAAATTTTGTGCGTTTTTCGTAAGTGTTTTTTGTGTTGTTCCTAACTTAAAATATACTTTGTCGTGATTAAAACAAACTGAGAAAAAATTATAGATTTGAAGAAATCATATGTAGTTATGAATATTTGAAGTTAGTAACAACATTGAAAGCACTAAGAAAATGCACTTAAATTTTATCAAATTCTATCTTTGTCATTAAATATAGGATCTTCTTGATTTTTGGGATTTAATTAATGGAGTCTTATATAGGTAGTACATTTATTTATCGACTGGGGTAGTCAAATATTGGTTGTGGGGTTTCAGGAATAGAATTGGAGAAAAGGGGCCCTGTTAGAATAGCCTAGATGATATATGTCAAATGAACACACGTGCAGTTGGTGTGGTTATAGGGCCACTTGTGTGTGATCAATAATAATACATACACTCACCAAAAGGGTTTGTATGAGTGGAGTTTGCACGAGATGCTTGTGTAAAGCTCCACTTTTTATTGGTTTTTCTTTTTGGGGGATTGAGTAGGATCATAGTGTAGTGTTGTTTTCACAACCTAAATAAATATTGTCTTCTTTTTTAAGAGTGTCTTTATTTGGCGCCCATGCAATTATATATCATTCGGTTTGGTCGATTATGACCTGTTCCTGTTAGGTAGGAATGCATGTTAGTGGAAGACTGGCCCCTCTCTTTAAGGATTAAGATATCTGTTGAACGTTCCTGAAGGATAGTATTTTGACTCTTGTGTGGTCCATAGGTTGATCATTGCTTACGCTTCTATTAAGAAAGTTGTTGACCATTATGTATACATATGTAGGCAAATTCTAGTGTGCTTTGCCCCCTGAAAATTGTTCAAAACTCTAATGACATTATGCGTTGTTTCATAGAAGAAGTTCATGACCCTCTTCATTCTCAGGTTTGATAAAGTGACTTGATTGATGTTTGTTCAATAAAAACAAGGGAAACAGACACATGTCTCTAAAAATTGAACTCGACGAGTTGACACCAATCAAGTCACCGTCTAAACCGTAAGGTCAAAGACGGTCATGGACTTCTACTTCCGAGGAGTGTCATCGATCATCGTTAAAGTTTCGGGGTGATTTTTAAGCACTTATTCATAGTGGACTATATGTTGTGTAGGTCCATCAAAGCACTCCTAATATGTATATGTATAAGTGTGTGTTATATACAAGGGCAATTCATTGCAAGAAGCTTTCATTAGTTAGGATCCAGGGAAGTAGATGTATGCAATCTTACCCCTACAAACAGTATATTTTTAGGAATTTAATAACCTCTAGATCACAAGGTAGCAAATAGCAACCTTACTGTAACGCCAAGGCTCGTCCTGAAATCAAATGAATATATTATAAATTTAAAATTCAGATCTGTAATGCTTTATTCTTTTTGGAAGAATAGATGAAGATATTAGTTTAGACTTCATTGGTGAAAAGGTTAAAAGTTGATTGGGAAAAGTCACACAAGTAATTGTCCAAGGCTCGTCCTCTCGCAGTGATTGTCTTATTTTGTAACTTAAAAGGATAGAGTAGTCTATTGCATTCTCACACCTTCAATAAATAATTACATTCCCCTCCACTTTTTGGAGGCAAAGCTCAAGAGTTAATTGTCTCTTAATTTATTCCAGATACCGACCTTGGACATTGTGACTTGAAGCTGTTATATAAACTTTAACATATAAAATGCCAGATATCAATGATTCACTTTTATCATGGCACTTTCTTTTAATATTTTCACTTGGGATAAAAGTTATCACAAAATGTTAAGACCTAAATTACATTTGAGCATCACCAAAAGAAACCTGCCCTCACTATTTTTTGAATTCATATAGTTTTCTAGATTAATTTTTTTGTATCTGAATGATCGCATGCAAAGACATCACTATAACGATTGTGATCCAAACTAGGTTGACACCCAACAATTACCAATCATTTGCAGCACGTCAAACTTCATTGTTTTCTAGATCGGGTAGTTTAGAATCAGCTTTATGGTAACATGAAGCAGTAACAGTTACATGCATGCCTTGCAGTTCTAGAGGAGATTGCTTCATATTTCTTTATAATAATATGTAAATCAATATTTGTTTTTATTTCAATTCTAGGCCTCTTGTATAAATGGTATAATTGGATATTGCAAATTTCCTTTGAATTTCAGAAACGATGGCCCACAACTCATGTTATCTTAATAACTCCTCCTCCCATTGATGAAGATGCACGACTTAGGTACTGTTTTATTGGCCTTATGTCCTTCATGTTGTCACTGATTATATAAGGTTGTCTTTGTTTGCGAGATTTAGCCTATGTTTGTTTTGCTGCCGGAATTCCACTGAACAATAGATAAATGCAAAAGTAAACATATACTTAGATATATAATGCTATTGAGGGTCTTTTGCAGATATCCGTATGTGGACAATCCAGAGGGTCTTCCTGAAAGGACAAATGAAGCTGCTGGTGAATATGCTAAAGCATGCATTGCTGTGGCCACTGAATGTCAAATTCCTTTCATTGATCTCTGGACCGAAATGCAACGGTTCCCTCACTGGAGAAAAGTCTATTTAAGGTTTCTAAATTTTTTTACCTTCTTTGTTAATCTTTGCTTATAGCATTTGGAAGTCTTGATGTAAACAGTATATACTATTTACCATTAAATTTAAAATACTAATGAACGTGATGGCTTTGTCTTCTAACTTATCTGAATCTGAATCTTTGTTGAATTGTCATCACTGTATAATATAAAAGCATGTGAAGTTTTCATTGCTGACTTGATATGAATATGCGATTTTGTTCGATGAAATGCAGTGACGGTTTGCATCTGACAAATGAAGGGAATCAACTTGTCTTTCATGAAATAATCAGAAAACTGAGAGAAGGAGGTTTAAATATAGAATCTATGCCAGTTGATCTCCCTCTTATAGGTGATATTGACCCTAATGACCCCATGAAGGCATTTCTTTAGTAACAGGATGATAGATATAGTGCAAAAGGGGTAATCCTTTTGTGAAATTATTGTTCTGTTGTCATTATTATTAAGATATATATGTAAACAATACATTGGGTGAGGGATATATGTTTTTCCTCTCTGAAAGTATTACATATTTCTCTATGTTTAGTGTCAGTGAAACAATTTGAAGTTTGAACTGTTTGTATAATAATGCAATTGTTAGATGCATTTTACACCCTCTCACAATTCTGTTAAATAAAACCATGCATTTGGATATGAAGTCAGATCTCATTTCATGTTGGAAGTTTGGTTCATGTTCAAGTGAATTCTCAGCATCATCTGAGGTGATGTGACATAAGAAACACATCTAGAATTTATGATGCAGCCTAAGTGGATGTACCGAAATGATTTTAGAAACATAAATTTGATTTACAATTTTTCTTTTGATATTTTGGAGGAGAAATATTTGTCTTCGAAGTTGAGATTTAATTTTTTTTTTTATTTGAAGTGATTTTTAACTTTAAATTTGTGTTCAACTATTTTGTGGATGTATGTGTGTACTGGGTATATATATACATATATCCAAAAATAACTTACTTATAGTTAATTTACTTTAAATTTAAATTATTTTTATTATCTTTATAAATTATTTATTCAAAATTATTTTTGGATAGCTGTGACCCAAATAGACAATAGATTTTTTATGAGAGTTTTGCATATTATGGTCATACTAGAGTCAAAGAATTGTCAATTGTTTACATCTGCATTGCACGGTCAATTCTTGTGTATTTTTGCTGTGAATCCACGTAAGCTACAAACTTGAGCGTTAAATTCAGCTGCAGATCTTGTTAAATTTTATTGTGGTTACTGTAAAATAAATTATATATAAAATATTTTTAATTAATATAATATGTTTAATTTTGGTGATAATTTTAATTTTTAGATCTATAAAAAATAATTGGTTTGAATTCAAATATTTACAATTTTGTAAAATACATATAAAAATTGTTGATTGGTCTTTCAAGTTATTTTATAATATATATAAAAAAAAGTTATTTCATATAATTACTTTATTAGATATATTTTTTCTTGAGAGGAAGATATATTTATATTTTACTATAGCTAATTAATCAATTTAATTTTATCACATGATAACAATAGCGTGTATATTATCACATTTTAAATTTTATTAATATAATAATAAGTGAATACTTATCATTTGAGCCCTATGTATGTGATTACGTATTCAAAAAACTAAAATTATTATTCTTCATCTCATTACTTTCTTTATTCATCCTCTCTTTTTAAATACATTATTCTTTATTTTCATCATGTTCAATAAATCTTACATTTTAAGGTTATCTAGTTTACTGGTAATAATGTAATTTGATTGTTTTCTACTTAAAAAAAAAAAAATATATATATATATATATATATATATATATATATATAGTTTTCTAACTTATTACATGTAAAATAATTACAAACAATCAATAACATCGTATATGCAAAATGTATTAATGAAAATATTAATATATCTGTAGCTATAAGCACATATAAATCTCAGCGAGATATATATATTTTCTCATACTGATACCGTGGAGGCTTTTGCAGAATCGTGAGTCGTCGGTTGCCTTCATTCGAAGCGTTAGGAAGAAGAATATAATTTTTTTACAATAGGTACTATTAGTAATTAATAGCAATCGTAAATTATTATTAAAATGAAGGGTCGTGATTTGAAGTAACTTTAAGTAGTTACTCTTGAAATTATTAAAATATATCACATTACAAAAAATATATAAGTAATTAATATGATAATGATGAATATTTTGTTATATTTCAAGAACCCGTGCAAATCACATGTAATTATGCTAGTTTCTAATACAAGGCCAGTAACTATAATTCATAACTAGACTATGTATTTCGATGGATTCTTCTCTTACTTCCTTTGGTTTCAAAAATCCTCAATTAACATGTTTAAATTGATTAATTCAGATGCATATTTTGATTATAAAAAAAACCATTTTGTGAATCCAAAGAGATGAGAGAAGAAATTGTCATATATTTTTCATGGGCCTTTTAATCAATGATGCATTGGATCTGGGCCTTCAGGACTAAGTCTTCCAGGCAAATGTGGGCTTTCTTGTATTTCTGAAAACCAGCTTCTCAGTCTAGAAATATGGGCTCCAAAATGTGAATCTTTGGCCCTATTGCTCTTTAAACTCGTTGGGGTTTCCATAGGACGAGATTCACCACAAGATAATGAGAGGAACACAAGTATTAGGCACATCCAGAACCATTGTTTCGATTTCAGCATTTTTATATGATGATGATTTTTATGAAAATCTTAGGTTATGGTATGGAACACTAAAATTCAAGCGTTAATATATAGACGAAAAGAAAAACTAGAGGTCATGCTACACATAGTTTTTATCTCAATATTTTACTATCACTTCTCGAATTCAAACAATTTTTACTTTAATAGATGTACTCTGTTCACATTTTTTTTCTAAGTTCTCTAGACTCTAGTAGTGGAGCTGTTATAAAATTTGACGACTTGGTCAATTTGCCGATTTGCTTGCTCTAAAGGCAAATCTTTGTTCAATTTTCAGATTCCACAATGTGAATATCTCATGCTCATTTGATACAGATATGTTTTCATTTTCACATTTGTCTATCAATTGGCTTAAGCTGACCTAATATTCAAAGCTCAAGAAAGTTTGTGTACTTTATTATTATTTATTTATTTATTTATTCCAACCTATCTAACTTACCAAACATGCCTTAGGACATAATCAAAACATGGCGCGCCGTTAACTTAAACTGTAGCTAGGCGTCATAAAGATTGAACCATCATTTATATAACTCAAACGAAACCACTAAGAATAGGCTATAGTGCTAAAATATTGTCCAAATAAAGCTATAGGCTTAAACTTCCGTGGCCCATTTAACTCAAAATGAAAATATATAAAACAAGAGGGTGCAAGCCAACTCAAAAGACTCAAAACACATGAGAGCCATTACCTTCGTACCATATATATATATATACCGTCTTTTAATTTAACTTTAGGCAACATTTCGGTCCTATTTTTATTTAGTCTTTTATTTAATTTTAAGTAATAATATGATCATTAATATTTATGTATTAAAATGTCAATAATGTTGTTATTTTTTACAAAAATTTTAAACAAAACTCATAAAATTAATTATCATTTTCAATATAATGCAAATTTCATCAATATCATAACTCAAATCTTCAAATAAACTTACATTTTCATTCTTTATTTGATATGTTGGAGATTAAAATATGAGTTTATTTGAATATTTGAGTTATGCATTTGATGAATATATGCATTTTCTTAAAATTGATATTGAATTTTATGGGTTTTGTTTGAAAATTTTGATGATTTTTTTAAGTTTTTGTAAAGAAATTATAACATTGTTAACATTTTAAGATATGAACGATCAAATTATTATTTAAAATTAAATAAAAGACTAAATCAAAAAATAAAAAAAAGATAAAAGACTGGAGTGTTATCTGAAATTAAGTTAATATATCACATGAGCAATTATATATATATATATATATATATATATATATATATCTTGCTAATAAGTAGTCTCCTGACACATGGAAGAAATTTAGATATATAAATTTTGATTTGAAAAATAGTAACTTTTAAATTTTGAGAAATTAAATATAAAAATTTCAAGACACATATTATATACTTAGTTTCTTAATATATAAAGGTATTTGTTATCATTTATTTATATTAATTGTTATGTTATTTTCTCCCTCTTTTATTGGAATTTAAATTTGACTTCTTCAAATTTCCTAAATCCTTTATGTCTTACCTTAAATTAGTTGAACTCAAACTCTATGTCAACCTTTATTTTGATTAAAAAAAAAATTACTCTCTTAATTATCATTTTCTTTCATACTTACTTCATATATACTATATGAAACCAATAAGTAAATGTATTGTAGATTGAAATTAATGGGTTTTTTAGAAGATACTCATTCATTTAAATTAGTAGATTACATAAAAAATGACATTACAAATTTAACATCGTTAAATTAAAATATTCAGATATCTAGATTTATAGTATTGACGATCAAATTATTGACTGAATATTTAATGAATCGAAACTAATATATCAATTTAAATCAAGCAAATACTATACTAAAATTATAAGGAAAAAAATAAAATTAAAATAAAATATATGTAAAAGTTAATCTTCTTAATCTTATAACAAAATAATTAATTAATTATGAAAAATATTTGTATGAACACAACCCCAAATAAGTATTATTTAGGCACACACATAAAAACTATACATATTAATTAATTATTTTTAAAATAAATATTATTTAATTATTTTTTTTCAACTATTTTTTAAGAGAGTGTGTCTAAATTTTATATCCACACAAGACTTTCTCTTGTAAGGATATAGAAAACAACTTTGTGGATACTAAACACTCCTTAGACATCTTGAGTGAGAAATAAATTGAGAAAACAATGCGATAAATATGATATGATACTGATATAATAGAAAAAGTGATATATAAAAAAATAAAGTGTTAAATGAGTATATAGATATTATGAGTGTAGATGAACAATAGACTTAATTTGTCATAACATAATGCATATGCACAATTGTCTATAATGTGTCTATCTTTCTCTTATTTTCTTGACAAGAGTCTATAGTGTAATTTGTCCAAATTTTGATTTTGATTTATATTTAAAGGATTACATCACTTAACATCCCATCGATCTTGGCTCATTTAATATATAGATGGGCACACTTAGTCAAATATAGTAAAGAAATGAAAAGAATATGCCTTTGTTGGTAATCACTGCATTGATATTAACACTTAAAAAAAGACAGAAAAACTATTTTATGGAACATGTTATATTAAAAATAAAAATACAGATAAATAGGAAGTGAAGATTTAATTCTTCCTTTCCCCTCTCGTAATTAATAACGAGTCTAAATTGTCATCGATTGGTCTAAAGATTATTCGCGCATGTTTGTGACTGTCAATGAGTTTGACAAATTCACAACATTCTAATGTGCATTTGAAGCATTATCAAATTCAAATTACAGTGTCACCGTCATTTCAGAGAATTAACTGTTAATTTAAACACATTCTTAGTTAATGATGCCTTGGATCTGGCCCACCAGGGCTAAGACGACTCGTCCTAAGTGGTTTTCCCTTTGAAAATGATAATAACCATGCTCGAAGATGATGCTCAACACTTAAAGCTGAATCTTTGGTTACATTGTTCATGGAACCATGAGTACCCAGTGGACGAGGCTCAGAGTATGAAACTGAAACCAACACCAACATAAGGATAACAAAGAACCTCAATTTTTCCATTTCTTTTACAATGATTTAAGATAAATATCAAATGTTCTAACGTGTGCACGGAACCTGTTTGTTAAAATGTATCAACAGTTACATGGAGTATTGAGCATAGGTTTGAAGTCGAAATTGTATGGTTTATATAGACCATAACATAATGCATATATAACTTTCTAAATATTTAATTTAACAATATGTGGGGTTCTCATGTACATGCATTGAGAAAAGGTCAGATGCATCATGCATATAAATAAAAAATCATGGGCAAGTAAAATCCTCTTTAAGGGCTTTTCAATTTGCAGCCACTCAATGCCAGCTTCATTATCAATAATTTCTTTTACACATTTTCAGGCAAGTTTCAAATCTTTTATTGTTTGAAGTTGTAAGCATGCGCTTGTGTATAGAGACAAAAAAAATGCTAGGTTTTATGGGGTCCACAAGTAAGTATATTAAGTCTCAAAGTACATATCATTTTGTAAAAAAAAATTGTCCTAAATTATATGTAATGTTACAATATCAATTAAAAATTAGTTTCAATTTCTATCATACTTATTTACTATTTATTATTCCTTTTTCCTTCAAATCCTATGTATTTATCTTTCACATACCAAGAAATAATTTTATAAAATAACTTAAATTTATCTTTCTCATATAAAATTAACTACAGTTCCAAATTTGTGTAAAATTGACAAGTGACATATAATTTAGAGTTTATTTGGAAAAAAGTGGAAAAAATGGAGTAGTAGATAATTTGTCTTTTTGTGTTTATATAAAAGGGGGACACTTTCATAAATATCAAATATTAATTAAGAAAGCTAACTACTGGTTCAACGTTTCTATATATATTCATTCTGTTTGTTTGTTATTAATCTGCCAAATTATACACCTAAGCTCTCACGAAAATAACATACACAACTTTCTTTTATGAGGTGTATATCCATTGACATGTCTATTTTGTGATATATTATAAACTTTAAATTGAGAGATTTTGAAACCATTCCATATATATAAAGATTGTCTTGTCCACTAGCATATGATTGTTATAATCCCCCATCTGATTTGTCAACGTTTTTGTCTGATTATTACTAAGTATAAATTAACGACGCGTGACAATGTTAAATCCAATTAAAATGGCGTTTTGTTGATTCTGTGACGTAGTTAATTAGTTATATCTCTGGTCTAGCTAGGTTTGGTCATTCAAGTTGCTATTGCATCTACAAAACATGCAAAGTTTGGTCATTCAACGAAACTTGTTTCAAAATAGTGTTATTTTAAAAAGAAAAAAAAACGTGTTTAAAAATAAATGCTATTTTTGATTTTAAGAAAATTTTGATTATTTTTTCAAGTGTAAAATTCAATTATTATTATGTACATTATTTTTTAAATTATTTAATAATAATGTAAAACACATAAATAGTTGATAAAAATAATTTAGTAAAATAACTATTATTTTTCTTTTAATTATTCCATTTATTAATATGTATACAAATATCTTAAATTAGATTCATTTTAAAATGGATAGAATATAATTTATCTATTACTCATTACATTAACTATATGTAGTTCACAATTAATCAATTACACAAAGGATCTTGCTAAACATTTGTTAAATAATCACAAAAACAGAAATTTTTGTATTAAATGCACAATTTTCTTGATACAAAATATTTCTAATACCTTTTTTGTTTTGGTTGGATATATGATAAAGGTTGAGAAATTAGCGGAGAAGAAATCCACTAAATAAACTCATCATTGATATTAATTCAACTTATAAAAAGTAAAAATAAAGGAGAAAGGGATTTATACTAAGGAGTTAGTAATGGAGGTCATTTAGAAGATTAACAAAATAAATTAAACTTACATCCCAACTAAATAAGACTTTTTCAATCTATCAAACTAATATAAAATTAATAAACCAAGTCAGAATACTGAATATGATAAACCAAATTGAATAAAAGAAGCACAATTTTTATAGATTAAGATACTCACATGATTATAAAAAATACACAAAACAAGAACCAAAGCTAAATTCCGTACAAAAGAAAAATAACAAAGCCTAGATAACAAAATTCCTTTAAAAAGTATTAGATCACTCACATCCTGAAGTTCTTTCGAATATGTTTCAGCATTTCAAATTCTCTCTATAGTAATAAAATGAGTAGAAACCACAATTTATTTGTAACAATCTTTGGAATGGAACATTTTATACTGTTCTCTAATAAGAGGTCTTAACAATTTATTTATGTGTTTCATGCCAAGCACCGAACCAATTAGAGAAAAACTGTAGAAACCATCAATGGTCATGTTCACTGTCAATGGCATGGTCATTCTTTGAAGCTATGGTGCTCTGTATGTCTACTCTCCATCAATAATTGATGTTGCTATTTGTAAGTAAAAACTGATTAACCGGTGTTGGTTTAATAAAGAAAGAACAATATGAATGCTCAAAATTCAAAACCAAATAGAATACAATTATATAGACACAAAAGACAAATTTGTACATAATATTTTGCAAAGTTTCACGATTTTGTTACTTCGTAAAACCAAACATAATTTGAATAATTTTCAAACAATGGCACATGCATTCCCGGATACATAAACAACATCTTATGGAATAGTAAACATTTATAATTAATTGATTAATGCGAGGGAAAGTTAGTTGGGGTGAGATAGTGGAATGCGATGCAGCTTACTCCACGTCTTTCCCATTTGAAACTCTCACTGGGTTTGGTGGGAGAAAGAAACTCATAACTCAAAACATGATAATACTAACACAGCAATAATCAAATGGTAGCATTATTATTATTAAGCAGAAAAAACCATACAAACTAAATGATGAAAACCATTAAGCGCACTCTCATTTTTCCTTCTCACACCCCCTTCCTCGAAGACCACACCCTCCCTCTCTCCCACATCGACACCGATCGCAACCTCCACTTAACCTTCCGCTACCTTCGCACTTACACCGCCACAACAACAACCACCACCGACGACCCCTTCCACGTCATCACTTCCTCTATCTCAAAAACTCTCCCGCACTACTACCAACTCGCCGGCACACTTCGCCGCCGTCAACACCCTGACAACCGCCTCGAACTCCACTGCACTGCCAATCAAGGCGTCCCTCTGATCCACGCCACCGTAGACTTCACCCTCGATTCCGTCAATTACCTCGATGATGACCCTGCTTCACCTTTCGTCGAACAGTTGGTGCCCGATCCAGAATCCGAAGAGGGAATGGAACATCCATGTATGCTTCAGCTTACTGTTTTCAAGTGCGGTGGGTTCACTCTCGGTGCAGCGATTCACCACTCGCTATGCGACGGGATTGGTGGGACTATGTTTTTTAACGCGGTGGCTGAGTTGGCTCGCGGGTCGACTCGGATAACGGTGGAGCCTGTTTGGGATCGAGAGAAGTTGTTGGGTCCAAGGGACCCTCCACGTGTCGATTCTCGGTTGGTAGGTGAGTTTCTTAGTTTGGATAAGGAGTTTTTGGCTTACAAAGAGGATGTTGGTGTTATTGTGAGAGAGTGTTTTCATGTGAGGGATGAGTGCTTAGAGAAGTTCAAGAGATCATTGTTTGACCAATCTGGATTCAACTTCACCACTTTTGAAGCTCTAGGTGCATACATTTGGAGGTCCAAGTAAGTTTGTTACTTTTCATTCATCTTTTTAGGGAAAATTTTAATGGATTTTTATACAATGTAATGTAAAAATAGTTCAATTTCCATATATTATCTATTTGAAGATGTTTTATAATTTCAATCAATTATAAATTGTAAATATTGATTCTAATCTTAGTATTTTAAAATTCATATGAGATATTTAGTTGATGATATGATTTATATTCTGACGATGGTAATTGATACAACAGGATAAAGGCTTCGCGAGTGAAGGATAATGAGAAAGTTAAGTTTGCATACTCAATAAATATACGGAGACTAGTAAAGCCATCACTACCTTCTGGCTACTGGGGCAATGGTTGTGTTCCAATGTATGTGCAATTGAGTGCCAAAGATTTAATAGAGCAACCCATTTGGAAAACAGCAGAGCTAATAAGAAATAGTAAAAGCAATGTTACTGATGAGTATGTTCGTTCCTTCATCGATTATCAACATCTACATTTTGCTGATGGGATCACAGCAGGGAAATGGGTGAGTGGTTTTACTGATTGGAGACACTTGGGCCATTCTACTGTGGACTATGGATGGGGAGGCCCAGTTACTGTTTTGCCACTTGCTAGAAACTTGCTTGGGAGTGTTCAACCTTGCTTCTTTTTGCCTTATTCAACGGCTGGTGTTCAGAAAAAAGAGGGGTTTAAGGTTTTGGTGTCTTTGATTGAGGAAGCTTTGTTTGCTTTTAGAGAGGACATGCAAATCTTTTCTAGTAGTCAAGAGCGAGCCAAGTATTGATGATGGTTTGAGCCATTGATTTTGTGCACTAATAAAAAAATAAAGATGAAGTCATCAACATATGTATTAATTATTCTTACATAATCAATAATGAATATTTCAAAATGAACAATCTAATAGATTCGCTTTTAAATATCTATCTTGAGATATTCATATTTAGTGTTTAGCATATTTTGATTAAAATTATCTCTAGTAAATAAATAAGGAATGAAGTGATTAAATTAATCCTTAGTACTGTGTACACATTCCATCTTCATTTCACTCAATTTACAAGAAATAAATAAAAAATATCTTCATTTATTTACTTTAAATTTATAGGATTATTACTTATTAATTTTCTCTCGAATTAAAAATATAGTATTTTTTAAAAAATGTCTGATTACTTTTGTTGTTTTCTGTTTTCGTTGATAAAATAAACATTAGATTAGATAATTAAATATGAAAGTTTTTTAAAATACATTTTGAAATTACATTTAATTTTTTTAAAATTCTAAATAAAAAGTTCCAAATATTATTTCTCAGCATTTTCAAAAATACATTCTATTTAGTTAACTTTCATTCACTCTATTACAATTAAAATATAAAATCTATAACCAACTATAATTCTAATCACTAACGTTCGTTAATACTCTTCTCTTTCTACTATCCATCCCCCTCATTCTCTCTTCATTTATTTTTTCTTTTAATAAAAACGCACAACTTACTAAGTGCACCCTACATACTATGGGCTAACCCATTATGAACACTTATACTATCACCTTTCCTTTTTTCAATATATTTCTTTTTTCACAGTAAATTGGGCATAATCATATTATTCTTGATTGAGTAATTAAATGAAGTTATTCACTTGTTTTTTGCATAATTTTTATATAATTATTATATGGAAAAAAAAGAAAGTATTTAATGATTCATTGATCTTACAGAAAAGAAGAGAGAGAATGAAATCTATCTATCTTCTTATCCGGATGGTGAGAGGCCAATAGGAAGCATGCCAGCTGCCATAAGTACAGAATTAAACACAAAGAAGAAATAAAGTTGAGCTGAGGATTAACCCAAACACTACCATGGCTTCAACACTCGGCACTTGTTCAATTGCGCTTCTTCCTTCACGCTATCATGCTTCTTCCAACCCTCTCATTCACACACTCTCTCTAACCTCAGGTATATTAATATTGCTTCACACTTTTTTATGCCTTTTCTTGTTTCATTTCTGTTGATTCTGTGTCCTCAACTTCTCGTTTTTCTTTGAATGGTTGGGTTTGCAGGGAAAAAGTTTTATGGAGGAATTGGAATTAATGGCACAAAGGGAAGGTCTAGGTTCCCTGTTGTCAGTGTTGCAACTGAACTTAACTCTGTAGAACAGGTAGTTACTTACTTAAGGGATATTTTCTTTGCCAATGTTTTGGGTTCCATTTGGACTCCGATTTTTTGTAGCAAAAACTTTCATTTTACCAAATTATGGATTCAAGACACAATTTTCAGACTATATTATGATAATTCTGTTAACCTTGCACATTGCACAAATTTAAACTTACATGGTGTCCAACTACTTGATATGTGGGTAAACTTTTCTACATATAGTTGTGATAAATAAATTTGACTAGTATTTTTGCAAAAGCTTTCTCACCAAACTTGTTTATATCTATAAGCTTTGAAAGACTTCTATTTGAGTGAAGAGTCGTAATCTTATTTTGGTTGAGAAGCACCTATAATTTAGTTTACGGTTGCAGTTACACTTTAAACCTTTATATTACGGTAAAATGCGTCTGATACGATCGAAATTGTGGTTGCGATGTCGTTCCCATGAGCTCAAAATCGTTTATGCTGCAGATGCAATTGTGATTGCAAGCTGTAATTTAAAACCACTAATTCAAATTAGACCAAAGTATACTTAGCATTTTGACTATTACTTATGCGAGTGTATGGTTTTGTTAACATGCCAACTCTGAACTTTTGATATCCAGGCTGTGAATACTATTTCAAAAGAAAGCCAAAGGCCAGTGTACCCTTTTTCTGCTATAGTTGGACAGGATGAGATGAAGCTTTGTCTTCTCCTTAACGTGATCGATCCCAAGATTGGAGGCGTGATGATAATGGGGGATAGAGGAACAGGAAAATCCACAACAGTTAGGTCGCTGGTCGATTTACTTCCCGAAATTAAGGTTGTTGCTGGTGATCCATATAACTCAGACCCAGAAGATCCAGAGGTCATGGGAATCGAAGTGAGAGAGCAAGTAATAAAAGGGGAGCAACTTTCCATTGTGTTTAGCAAAATCAACATGGTTGATTTGCCATTAGGAGCCACAGAAGATAGGGTTTGTGGAACAATTGATATCGAAAAAGCTCTCACTGAGGGTGTCAAGGCATTTGAGCCTGGACTACTAGCTAAAGCTAATAGGGGAATCTTATATGTTGATGAAGTTAATCTTTTGGATGATCATTTAGTTGATGTGTTGTTGGATTCTGCTGCATCAGGCTGGAACACGGTCGAGAGGGAGGGTATTTCTATCTCTCATCCTGCTCGGTTTATTCTAATCGGTTCGGGAAATCCTGAAGAAGGCGAGCTGAGGCCACAGCTTCTCGATAGATTTGGAATGCATGCTCAAGTAGGGACTGTTCGGGATGCTGAGCTTAGAGTGAAGATTGTAGAGGAGAGAAGTAGATTTGACATGAATCCAAAGGAGTTTCGAAGTTCTTACATAACCGAGCAGGAGAAGCTGACGGAACAAATTACCTTGGCAAGGAGTGTACTTTCTTCTGTTCAAATTGATCAAGATCTCAAGGTGAAAATCTCAAGGGTGTGTGCAGAGTTGAATGTGGATGGGTTGAGAGGAGACATAGTAACAAATAGAGCTGCCAAAGCTTTGGCTGCTCTGAAAGGAAGAGACAATGTAAGTATAGAGGATATTGCTACTGTCATCCCTAACTGTTTGAGACACCGTCTTAGAAAGGATCCTTTGGAGTCAATAGACTCAGGTTTACTTGTCACAGAGAAATTTTATGAAATATTCAGCTGAATGTGATAGATAGATATAACAGTATGTCTGCTGTGGTATTTGTTTAGCATCAACTTCATCGTTTAGAATTTAACATTTTCTATGGCGGATTTTATTGTCTTTAAACATGAGTAAGATTCATAAGTTCCTAGTATACAGGAAATTCCAAGCCTTTACATGCAACAATCTCTCTGTATCTTCTTTAATTATAGCCTATTAGCTGTACTTTCTGTAAGTGATGCCTTGGAAAAAGTTGAACAATCAAATTGTGGTTGTTGTATTATCTTAAAGTTAATAAGAATAAAATAAAAACTATTTGGTTACATCATCATGTACATATATACTATGGAGTTTGATTGCACAGAAAATCAGTTGCAAAGCCAAACACACTAATGGATGATAATTCACAATGAATTACTTTAGTGCCTCAAAAGAACCAAATTCTAATTTCATTAGCTAACTTTTATTGCCAAAAAATGCAGAACAGCTTCATGTGATAAACTATAATGCAAACTTATATATATAAATAAAGTTTAATTACTATGCACCGACAATGTAAAAAGTTGTACACTGTTAGCACATTACAACCATTCATAATTATGACATTTGATGTAGTTATGATAAAAGTCAGATTTCTAATGATCTGACGACTGAAATTGACTAACATTGTAATACACTGTCAGTGTATACAAATTAAATCCATATAAATATATAAAATCACATTTGGGAACTATTATGTAGTCTTATCTTATCATTTTCAGTAATTCCTCCCCAGATTATAGGTCTCTGCTCTAGAAAAGCTGGCGGCTGGTGAAGTAAAACGGTAGCAGCCCTAATTAAGATTGAGGCAGTTATAGCCCAAATCACATACTTTTTGTTCTCTACCTCATAATCAAAATAATGTACAAGATACTTCTCTCCCATCCATTCTTTTTCCTCAGCTCTTCTATTATCATTCTGCATTCAAACCATGATGTAAGAAATCAGTTTCAATTGCATTTGATCATGTCAAAAACTAAAGTAATTATACATCAAAAGAATTAGATACAAAATTTTAAGTGAAAAATTGCAATAACCTTGAGGAACATCTCTAAGGGAACATCAAATACTGCTTCAACTTCAGCGGAATCCAAAACTGGTGAAAATGCATCCTTGTTGGACAGTAGTCCAACCACTGGTATTATTGTGATGCCATACTGCCATTAAAATAACTTTGTAAGGGAACTGCATTATAAGTGCAGTCACACCCATCTCGAAAAACTATTCAAGATCGGACAGATTGATTTTTTTGAACAAAAATTTCGATCATAAAATCGAGACTGTTCGATCTGACCAAACAACCGAGATGTGTGACAACACTTCTTTTTTATTACAAAGAAATAGGGATAAACATTAATTGCAAAGATAGGCTCCAACTTTCAGTGTCTCACACAATGATTAAATGATCTCCCTCTGATCCCTCTATTTACATACATAATAATCTACTTTTCTAACTGTCTTAACTAAGAAAAAAATGATTGGACTAAACAGTGAATTGAAATATTTACATGTTTAATAAGTAGCATTGATTATGAGATATTTGGTTGTTATCCAAATTCCAAATAAAGGTTAAGTCATAGATAATAAAAAAGTAGTACCTTAGTACGGAAGGGTTCAAGAAGAGTAATAACAGAAACAAGAGAAGAGTCTAAGCCAATTTCCTCCTTAGCTTCTCTTAACGCAGTTTGAACATCATCAGCATCACTTTCGTCCCTTTTGCCACCTGGCAAAGCAACCTCACCCGCGTGTGTTGAGAGAGAAGAAGAACGCTGCGTGAGAATTACTCGGAGATTACCATCTTGCCCTTCGAATAAACAAATAAGAACCGCTGCTCTTTTGTTGACTGAATTATTGGTCGACATGGAATTGGAAGATTGGAGGTGATGAAACAAAGTTTGTAACCTTTGTGAACCTCGTACCTCGTTTGAACTCATTATTATTATTCTTTTTAACACGCATGGGTCGATCAAACATACCAAAGAGGTGGTGGAACTTCAAAATATAGATATAGGAAAACTTCTTCTGTTTGCGAAAGACTAGCGTATATATTACTCTAATTTCATTTCCCCTCGTTTGCACATAATGAACATAGATAAAGAAAGTTTCGTTTGGTGCAATGTGCAAAGATATATGTCCTATTTATAAACGTTAGATGAGATAAACACCATTAATAAAAATTAATCTATTTAGTATAATATTTATATTATGGATCAAATTAATTAAATTTTGATGATGTATTTTATATTTTATTTGTCTCTTATAAAAAAGAATTATATGAAATATCAATTTTTTTCTTTTTCTAACACTATCTTTATCTTTTTAGTCTTTTACAAAAATAAATCGAGATACTATATTTTTTTTTTATTTCTACCACTTATTATGAGTTTGACAATTCTAGTCAACGAATCCTAGCCATTGGTTTTACACTGTTTAGATCTTAAATTATTTTTTAGGATGGAGAAGGATTTCCTTTTGTCTAATCGAACTTGTTAATTTGAAGATTTGTAATTCTAACTCTCATTACATAATAAGATTTTATCCTATTAGATATAAAAGTTACTTAAAAGTTAAATATTACACTTAAAATTCAATTAAAGTTAGTTTATAGGTTTTTATATTAGGAAATGAATTAAAAAAAAGGGAAGGTTTGTAATGAATATTGCTCTTTAAGATTACTATATTATTGCCTTATCTTCTAGTTGGAAGGCTTAGGCTTAGTTGGTACTTGGATATCACATATTGAGCATTATTGTTTTGCCATCCAAAATACCGGCCTTTAAATTAACCCTGCTTTGCACACGCATATTTTATGAGCTTTTATTTGTTCAATTTAATAGTTCTCACCACATACCCACTCAAACAAGTTTTTACTTTGTGGAAAAACTGACTTTGATTGATAGTAGATGCAAATTTGAATTTTTCTTAAAATTTAAAGTTGGAGACAACGACAGAGAAAATGAGATGTTAATACTCGTCCAATAATTATTATTATTATTTTTTTATTTAAATATAATCATTTGTTTTTATTTTGTATTTTTATATATTATGAATTTTAATCTATTTTAAGGAATATGATTCTCACCTTGTTGCAATACCTATTTTAAAATATTTTGTTTAATTAAAAAACTAACAAATTGTGACATGATTTTCACTTAATCATATTAACAATGTCATTTCATCAAAATTAAGAGTCAAATTGATGGATGAGACAAAATGCCTTAATTTTAAAAAATTACAGAATTAAAATTGTGTGAAATTAAAAATAGAGAATCAAAATTATAAATAAATTAAAATAAAATAACTAAAATTATATTTAAACTTTTATTTTAAAGAGTTAATCCCAAAATTCACACTATATCAGTTTATTTTAATGAGAGAAAATATATATTGATTGCAATTTGATGGACGACTCTATTCTCTCTTTAGTGGGGCATTACTAAGATTTTTTATTTTATTTTAAATTAACCATTACTAAGATAGCTGCACCATGTGTGTGATGACAAGTTATCAAAGCACGAAGAACCTAGCATTTGATTACAATACAACCATAAGGGAATAGAATTAAAATTTCTACCACCTATTGCCTACGTATAGCCTCCACCCCTCACTATTCTATAACGGAAACAAAAGCAGGCTAAACAAGACATCTCCATAGGTAATATAATAAACCATTATGAAATAAACAACACCATCACATCTTACAAATTTTCTATTACAACATATGAGGTAAAAAAATATACGAAATGTACCGTTCTACAATTTGTATCTCTTCGTTGAATATACAAAATTGACAAATGATAAAAATAAAAATAAAAAAATAAAAAAACAGAATCAATCAACAAATCACACTCATATACAGAGTCTGTTGACTCCATTCTCAGACACTTGTTTGAATTTCATATATATGCACAAATAGGAAGCAATCCAATGAA
Organism: Cicer arietinum; assembly: GCF_000331145.2. NCBI lineage: Eukaryota > Viridiplantae > Streptophyta > Magnoliopsida > Fabales > Fabaceae > Cicer > Cicer arietinum. The sequence goes on along the minus strand of NC_021160.2, from coordinate 3,030,450 downwards.
TAAATAAAGCAGGATCTTATGTTTGACTCTCTACATTTTGTGCATGTTTGTTATCACGATGGGCCACCGTGATTTTACAAAAAGCCACAAGATGTAACTTTTGTTAAATTACAATGGCTCTCTATAATTTTGACAAACCACCGTGATACCAAAAATATATTTTATGTAACCAATTGCAACACAATTTTGACTCTCCTCAACTCAAATTATACAAAACCCTTGATACTTATAAACCATTGCTGCCAATTCACTTCACTTCGCTCCTCCTTCAACCACCACAGACTTCTCTGTGGTGGTTGGATAAGACAATCTCCTAGGTTTGGCACTCCCTTTAGCATTACCTAAAGGAGGAGTTCCTTTTGCATTGGAGGAAGTAGGTGTTACTGAAACTGAAGTTTTAGAAGTTGATGTGCTTTTATTCTTCTGAACCTTGAAAGATAGCTTGTTTTGAGTTTTCTTTGGACTAGTGCTGCTAGCAACACGGCTTTCCCATGGGCGAGCCGCGATCCAGCGTTCCTTCCAGCTCCAACCCCAGTTAGCTTTTCCGAGTTCATAACTACCTAGCACTTGGCTCTGACTAGAGTTTGCCCTCCACTATAGGTTCATAAAATATATGCATTTTAGTATCAGATAGATAAAGTGAATTGAAACTAGACAACAATTAGAAAATGCTATGATTGATCTACCTGATGAGAAAAGGCATAAGCCATGGCTCTTTCACGCTTTACAGCTGCTTCTTCTCTATGATGTATCCTCCCAAGGGTTTCTTCCATGGTTTCAGGACCGCCAGACCATTCAACCTGTAATTTATTATGTATAGCGCTTAGAGACTGAATTCAAAGGAACTAAGTGTATGGTGGGGAGATTCAAAAGTGATTTCAGACACATAAAATTGATTTTGACATGTTTAGCTGATGTGAATAGAAATTGATTCTAATTTGAAGTTAGGATGTGTAGCTTTTCACTCAAAACCTGATTTTCACATTCAAATTTATTGTTCAAGTCATTTTTACGTAAATGTATTCAAATATAAATCATTTTACATTCAACTCACTTTTAACTAAAGTCAATATATTCAAAATCAATTTTTATCATTGCAGTACCAAACACACTAAAACATCTAGTGTGTTACATTTGATCAAGTGATTTTGAAACAAGATCTGTCATTGAAACGGTGAAGTGAAGGTACTAATTTATTGTATGATTGTCTAACTATAATTGGAACTCTGGTCAAGCTGAGATATACTTTTGAAGAAAGACAGAGATCTCTCTATTCCCTTGAGGGAGGGAGATGTCAACCTTTGGAGGAAAGGACTATCAGCAATGTGGAAGGGTCCCTGAATCAAATATAAAGATAATTAGGGAAAGCTAAAGATTACCTCCAAATCATGGAGCTTTTCCTCAAGTTTTAGTTGAGACTCTTGTTTCTTCCGCTTGATCCTGTCTTCTGTCACCATACAGATTCGACGAGCTCTTATCTCACCCTGTATCTTGCTCCATGAATGAAGGTATGTTATAGTTGTACTGGCTTGCTTTTGAACAGAGTAACCTTGCGTTAAAATCTTCAGTTTTGTGAAACCTTTCAATCGTCGTAGAGCTTTCCTAGCCTGGTTGGTTTAAGAGTTAGCATTGCAGAATAAAAAGTGGCAGAAGATACTAACATGGATTTGTAGCATCATAAATAAGCAACATAAACCAACACTTACATCTTTTGGCTATATTCATAAATGACATGCATATTAAGACAATAATCAGGAATCAACATATAAAACCAACTGAAAGAAGTTGCACAGTAGATGATTTTCTTTCTAAGTTCAAAGTTGCTAATTTCTTCAATTATGTAAGTAGGAATTAATGAAATCCTTGACTAGAAGAAAAGAGCCTCAAATAAAAAAAGGTTGCATGCACAGAATAGTCCAAGATTTACCAATCCATGCATATATTGAAGAATTATATAGCATCCATGATAATTAAATAATGAATGAACAAGGTAAAATGTCAAGATAAAGAGTTAAATCTTCAATCTTTTCTCATAAAGACCAGAATCTATAAAACCACTTTGATCATAACAATATCAAGAAGAATCTCGATATTAGAGTTCAATGAACATTTAAGTTTGGTGAAATGGTGAAGAAAAAGGGTCCATTGCACTTTGCCATGCTAAATATTTGTAATAAGTCTACATTGTAGAACTTGATTTATAAATTAAGCAAACTCTACATTGATTTAGTAGCATTTTGCAATGTCCTGCCTTTCATCTGATATTATAGATATGTCTTGAAGGATGCACAAAGCAAATAGCAAAAGATGTTGTAATTTAGCTTCACAGTACTATATAATCTCAGCAATCACATACCCCTCTAAATTGCAATTTGAAAACTGGCTTAGAAGCAGGAAAAGCACAATAGAACATAGACATTCATAGTAGAAAAAAGAAATATCAGTGTTGTCAATCACATATAGCGGAAAATAACGGTTTGTTCAAATTCTGCTACACTAGTGCTATAGCATTAACTGCTATTTGACAAAACTTTGTTCTAAATTGCATATCATAGAACAATTTGTTCTCAAATTACGCTACGCTATAGCTCCACTATTGACGACATTGTGAAATAAACAAAAGCATGGTTATTAAGGATGTACTCAGTGAATAGTCAGATAAGAGTTAGCCTATACTTTAACAACCCGTCTCGGCAAAAAAAATTGCTTCAACATACCTTATAAGCACGGAATGCAGTCTGGATTCTCGTTGCAGCAATAGTTTCAATTGCCACGAGATTATCATTTTGGATACCATTTGCTAATCCACTAGACTCTTTTCCTGTATATTTGTTCGATTTCAATGCGCTTAGCTTCTCTGGAGCTAAGGTACCCTGTCCCAAAGTGTGACCAGATATGGAGATAGAAACTTTCCGGTTACAATGGCCATTGTGCAAAATAAATTCTAATACTTGATAATAAATGATATTGTTGCATTATACAATAAGGTGTAACAGTATACAATATGATTTAAGATAAATGGTCACCAAAGATTTAAAACAGAAAATAATGCTTATGTAGATTTGCAGTCCATTGTTTGACAATCATGCAAATTAACCCTTCCAAGATTAGATAAATAAACTAAAAATGATAGGAAGTGCAATGTACCTTTGCTTTCTTTGATCTGCTTTTTGATTTCCTTAGGCTAATTATTGTTTTAAACCAAAAACCAGAACCCATTCTTGATGTGAAGCAACTTCTTTCAAATTAACATATCCCTGGATATATATTTTAGTAATAATATAAAAACCATTAGCAGGTCACTTCATCAATGCAGCTTTAGTAAGTAATTCTTAAGCCTTAACCATAAGCAATATGTAAAAAGCAAACAAATGACAAAGAGAAGAACAAAGTAGTTTCAAACATGCTTATCAAATGATTCAAATCGTGAATTGGAAGACCTATTTTTGAATCGTAGATCGAATGTTATAATGAATCATACGATATACTACCAATAAAATGTATCGCTTTTACGGAAAAAAACAAGTGACACAACAAAATTATAAGTTGACATATCATATATGAACCTCAAAATAATTCAAGATTCAAGTATTAGTTATACAAAGTTGACCAAAAAATGGTTGGATACACTAAGTTTAGGTAGTTATTTATTAGAATTAATCAGGATTCATCATAATGGATCAAAATTCAAGATGAGTTTTATGTCCAAAACCATTAGGTCTAGTTTAGTATTGAATTGAGATACGACTCACATGTATCCTAAGATCTTGATAATCATGGTTTTGAAGTTCCTATTCGGATTGATAGTCCTTCTCTTAATTCAGATAATCAAATGAAAGTCTTGGACCTACTTTTTCAAACATACTTTCAAAAAATTTGATAAACAAATTCTCGAGTAATATGCAACCCATGAAACATTTTGTTACAAACATACTAAAGGCTGAATCACATTTTGATCAGAAAAGCATACAGATATTGAAGTGGATCAGAGTTTGTAATTGTAACACTAAAAAAAATAAAGCACTAAATTGCACATATTGAAACTAACCATAGCTATTAATGTAGAATAGTGTTAGAGAAGAGACTTAGATTTGATACCAAAAAAGTAACCGGTTATTTCTTCCAAACAATAACAGCAAAGTAAGAAGAAACTTGTAAAAGAAATTAAAATAATGTCTTCCACCAAACAGAACACTAAAGAAACATGGATCAACAACACTACTCTGAAGAATCAATAAGCTCAATTAGCAAATAAACCAAGATATTAAAGAAGAAAAAATCCATGAAGTTCTCAAACCAAGCCAGAATGAACAAACAAATGATGTTTCCTAGAATCACGCAAAAAGAAACAAAAATGCATCTTACATACCAGAGAAGGTTGAAAGGAGAAGCCTTTTTGGTGAAGTGGGTATCCAACAAATAAGAAGGAAAAAAGGGAGGGTGAGAAAATGATATGAATGAAGAAGTAAAGAGGAAGAAAAGAAAAAGAAAGAATAAAAGGTGGGTGGGGAATGTGGATTGCCATGGCCCATTACCAGCTTTATTTCTCTCATATATGATGTTGAAGGTAAGAAGAAAAACAAAAACAAAACAAGTCCAAATATGAAATAAAATTAAATAAAGGAAAATGCTTTAAATGTTTGAAAACCATGACCGACAAATAATACAATACATGGGCACAGTTGGTTGGATTTTTGGAGAATTCAGCAAATGAGGCTACAGACTAAAATGACAGCAGAACCAACGCTGACAATGTTTTGGACCTTGACAGGTTCATTTCTTTTGTTTCTGGCTATGTATTATGCAATACTCCCACCAAATATCATTTAGTGTAGTATTTATTTTTTTGTTTTTATCATAAAATAAAACTAAGTATTCCTCTCTAATAAAATATTAAAAGCAATTATTGAAGTGGTTAGCATATTGAAATACAATATACGTAAAGATATTGATAGAAAAATAAATCAATTTTGTATTTGTATTTTAAATTGATTATTATTTTTTTCTATAAAAAACATAAATAATTTGAGATAAAGCATATCCCTTAAACCCTTAATATTGGATTTGTACATGAGTTTGATCAAACCAACTCTATCTAGAGTTAGAGTTGACTCAAAAAAATAGTTTGAAATTGATAAATAAATATGAAAGGACGATTTTGGTTCTATAAAATAGGAAATTGTTAAAACAAAAATTAGGTATAGGATAAAATCATAATCAATTTATTTTATTCAGGTAATGTAATTCTAAAAATTATTTTAATACTGGCAATACAAATATTTATTTTATATATGTTAATGTGAGTAAAATAATAATAATAAAAACTTGGTCCCGGCGAGGCTCGAACTCGCGACCTTCGGCTCATAAGACCAACACTCTAACCAACTGAGCTACGGGACCATTTTATTAAAAATAATTTACAATTAAATTAAATTGTATTTTAATTATTCAAAAATTTGATCTTGTTTGTGGTTCAATATTTAGTGGGTGTATTTAATTGAGATTTTGAAGACTCTTTTGAAGAAAAAAATATTGAAGATTTTATAAGATTGTGTAAGAATGTATATATTTTAATTGAGATTCAAATTGAAGTATCACACTTCTATATTTAAATCTTATTTTTGGAGACTAATATGATTTGGGATGACAATTAACCATACATAAATCTATCTGATCCCTGAATGAGTTCCAACAATTATAAAAAGTTTGTGAACTTGGAATCAATAAAAATAGATAAACAACCAATTGCATCAATTGAGGTGGTCTCCTCCTTTAAGATTTGTCTAAAACTCAACGTGAATACTCGTCTTTTAAGTGACGGTCGTTGGAGCATAAGCATAACAATTAGGGATGTAAGGGTATCTTTGTCTCAAATGGTTGGCAATGTCTTAACGGCGAAAGCTCTTGCTTTCAAAAACGCTCTATGCACGAGAATGCTTGACACTAGAAAAATAATTTGTGGCGCATAAAAGAAATTAATGAGGTGACCCATCGAATAGCTATAATGATAATGACAATGTCAAACTCTAATAATACTCTAAATTGTGTTTGAGTGAAATCTCCCTCATATTGTCTCTCAATTTGTATTTGACGTTTCTCACAATTAATAAATGATTTGGTTTTATTGTAAAAAAAAAGTGAATTTAAAAATTGATGTAATTTAAAAATTCCAAGTTCCACTAATTTTTTTACTTATTACATTTACATATAACATGATTGAAGTATGTAAAGTTGTCCTTAAGCTATAGATCAATTGGCATATACCATTTAGGTTAGCATATGCCTTTAGGTTAGATGTCTTGTCTCGAATTGAATCCGATTGTGTAACATGGGGAAGAGAGATGAGGGAGACGGAGAGAAATAGGTGGAAAGCGTAACTGAAAAAAAATAAAATGAGAGAGAAAGAGGGGGATTTTTTACATCAATATCCTCTTTTTTAAAATTTTTAACCAAAATACCCTACTTTCAAATCTATATACCAAAATGCCCTACTTTTTGAGCAAAGTGGGATATCGCTTCCTGGGGATGCGACTTGTTAGAGTGCTTATTTTTTTTACCCAGTAGGAGGTCGCTGAGCGGAGATGCGACCTCCCAAAGGGTTTTTCAATTTTTTGTTTTGTTTTAGAGTTATTTAATTATTAAATTAATTAATAATTATATTAAATAATACATTAGTAAATAATAATAATAATAATACATTAATAACTAATAATAACATATTAATAAATAATAATAACAATAATAATTATTATTATTGTTATTATTATTGTTATTATTAGTAAATATTGTTATAATTAAAAATAATTAAAATTAAAATAGTAAATTAATTTTGTTATTATTAAAAAAAATTAAACTTAAAAACAATAAATTATATTATAAATTTAAAAGAAAATACATTAAATAAAATTATATTAATAGCACGAAACAAAATACATTTAATTAAAAAAAAAAATACATCCTATTGATGTCCACCTAAATGACCTCCAGTACCACATTTGAGATTTCGTCCAACTCGTCTAGCTCTTTGAACGAGTTGAAGTTCTTCCGGTTCATCAATAGGAAGTACCTCAACTCTTTCGTGTTATTAATATAATTTTGTTTAATGTATTTTCTTTTAAATTTATAATATAATTTACTGTTTTTAATTTTAATTATTTTTAATAATAATAATATTAATTTACTATTTTAATTTTAATTATTGTTAATTATAACAATTTTTATTAATAATAATTATAATTATTATTATTGTTATTATTATTTATTAATATGTTATTATTAGTTGTTAATGTATTATTATTATTATTATTATCATTTATTAATGTATTATTTAATATAATTATTAATTAATTTAACAATTAAATAACTTTAAAACGGAAAAAAAAATTGGAAAATCATTTGGGATGTCCCATCCCCGGCCAGCGACCTCCTATTGGGTGAAAAAAAATAACACTTCAGCAGGTCGCACTCCTAGAGAGCGATACCCAGTCAAATCTAAAAAGTAGGGCATTTTGGTATATAAATTTGAAAGTATGGTATTTTGGTTAAATTTTTTAAAGAAGAGGATATTAATGTAAAAAATCCGAAAGAATGAGAGGGAGTAAATGAAAGAAATAAAAAATGAGAATCTACTGAAAATTCATTAAAAAGTCTATCAAAGTTCCATAAAAATTATTTTTGAAAATAATCCATTAAAATTTGAAAGATTTTGAATACCATAAGACTTTTTGTAAGTTGTAAAAACTTTTGATTGAACATCATTAGATTTCTACATCTTATTTGAAAAATTCAATCAATCCTAATTGAATATCTAGAGACTTGTCTTTATTTCATTAGAATCTTGATTGAATATCTCAAGACTTTTTCATCACAAAAAAATCTTTTAATTTTTTTTAAAATCCTAATTCAATACATCCCCTTATTCTTTCTTGCAATACGAAATAAATTACTATCACCAAGTTGTAAAAAGTAAATTTAAACTTCATCTTATTGTAGTTTTATTCTAAATTAAAATTCACTAATGACAACTTTTGAGAATTGAACTTTTCCTTCATAGATCCTAAAAATGAGTTTCCTCTCTAAAAAATTCATTAAAAAGTCTATCAAAGTTCCATAAAAATTATTTTTGAAAATAATCCATTAAAATTTGAAAGATTTTGAATACCATAAGACTTTTTGTAAGTTGTAAAAACTTTTGATTGAACATCATTAGATTTCTACATCTTATTTGAAAAATTCAATCAATCCTAATTGAATATCTAGAGACTTGTCTTTATTTCATTAGAATCTTGATTGAATATCTCAAGACTTTTTCATCACAAAAAAATCTTTTAATTTTTTTTAAAATCCTAATTCAATACATCCCCTTATTCTTTCTTGCAATACGAAATAAATTACTATCACCAAGTTGTAAAAAGTAAATTTAAACTTCATCTTATTGTAGTTTTATTCTAAATTAAAATTCACTAATGACAACTTTTGAGAATTGAACTTTTCCTTCATAGATCCTAAAAATGAGTTTCCTCTCTAAAACTTTGTTTAAAATATATGAAATTTTATTCTAATATATATATATATATATATATATATATATATATTTGTATTAAATTATCACACTATGAAAAAATAATACCAAAATACCATACTTTTGAATTTCAATTGTTGATCGCAAGTTCGACATGCGATATGCAAAAGGAAATCTTTTTAAAACTTAATAGAAGGTCGCATCTCCATGATGCGATCATGTACTGGGCCTAATTATTTTCTTTTTCTTCTCATTTTTGTAATTAGAAAATTATTTATTTAATAAAATAAAAATAATTTTAATATTTTAAAAATCAAAATATTATTAATAAATTAAAATAAAATACATTAAACAGAAAAAAAAAAAACAAATGCGGTTGATTAGATGTGCCTAAACAAATAACGCGTTATATTCTTTTAACAATTCTCTCCTATTTTGTAGATAATTTTAAATTACTTTAACAATTGTCTACTATTTTGTAGTTAAATTAATAATTTAATTATATTTTGTTAACCACTTCCTCTTATTTTTTCTCCGTGTCAATCAAATAAATAATAATAATAAAATATATTATATTAATAAAATAAAATAAATTAAATTGAACAAACAAAATATATTACATAAAAAAAACCATAAATCTTAAAAAAAAAAAGCCATCAAATTTAAATTAATGATTTCCATCTAGATGTCCTTAGTGTCACGGGGGCCGTGGAACTCATTAATTTAAATTATTTTTTAATTTGTGACATTTTTTTCTTTAATTTAAGGTATTTTTTTGTTCAATTTAATTACTTTTATTTTATTAATACAATTTACTTTATTATTATTATTTTGATTAGTTTTTATTTATTTGACCCGGAGAAAAAATAGGAGGAAGTTGTTCACAAAATTTAATTAAATTGTTAATTTATCTACAAAGACAATTATTAAAATAATTTAAATTTATCTATAAAATAGAAGAGATTTGTTAAAATAATATAACACGTTATTTATTTAGACACTAGTCAACCATATTTTTTTCCTTCAATTTAATTTAATATATTATTTTGTTCAATTTAATTTATTTTATTTTATTAATATAATTTACTTATTTTTTATTTTTTATTTTTTTGATCTGGAAAAAAAAGGAGGACATTGTTAATAAAATATAATTAAATTGTTAATTTATCTACAAAACATAAAACAATTGTTAAAATAATTTAAATTTATCTACAAAATAAGACAGAGTTATTAAAATAATACAACATGGTTGTTTATTTAAGCACATCTGGTCAATCATAATTTTTTTCTTCAATTTAATGTATTTTATTTTAATTTATTAATAATATTTTGTTTTCTAATATATTAATATTATTTTTATTTTATTAAATAAATATTGTTCTAATTGCAAAAAAATGAATTAGAATAAAATAATTAGACTCAGTACATGGTCGCATCCTGAGGATGCATCCTTCTATTAAGTTTTAAAAAAGTTTCCTTCAGCATGTTGCTTGTTGGGCTTGCGATCAACTGTTGTAATTCAAAAGGGGAGCATTTTAATATTATTTTTTCATAGTGTGCCTGTTTAGTACAAAATAAAAAAAAGGATATTAGAAAAAAAATTCCTAAAATATAAGAGTTTAAGTTTCATTTACCATTACTAAAAAGTTTTACATCATAGTCAACCAGATAATTTACTTTATAAGTAATTATGATAAAAATTAAATATTATTAATAATATAACAATTGCAATTGATTGATATTATAAAAATATTTTATACTATTAATGTATACAAATTAAATTTATAATATACTTAGTGTGATTAGATTCCCTATTTTTTTCATGTAAAAAAATCCATATTTTTTAAAAATTCAATGGTTTTGGTCTGGTGATAAAAAATATAAATAAATAAAAATGCACCGTCACTGTAAATTAATTTTACACTAACGTTTTATAAAAATTGAGTTAATGATAGTATTTTATAAATAAAAGAATGGTTATAATTTATGTACACATAATAAGATGATCGGTTCATGTTAATCGAGGGTGTAAAATTACTTAGCACCTAGTGGAAAAACCCAAGTCTCATGTTGATAAGAAACAAAACTCTATAATAGTTGTACCTAAGTTCTATCTGGTAAATGTCAATATTCTTAGGTTGAACATCTTGTCCGAGTTTTATAAACATGCCTTAGGTCAAATATAAAATTAAAATAGTATCAAAGACTACTCGATTTGGTCACCCACTATTTATATACATATACCAATTCCATTAATGTTGACTGTAAAAAGTTTCATATTACAAGTCGGTCTTATAAAGATAAGTTAGACTCAATATAAAACCTAAAAATATCATCAGTATGCAACTATTGCACTCAAATATAAATATATAACTATTGCAGGATGATACTCTCACCTTAAATTTTATATAAAAAATATAATTATTGTACTCAAATATAAATATAAATAGACTCAATACATGTTTTCTTTAATTTACTACAACTTTCAAATTATTTATTTTTTAATTGTTGATATAATTCCTTGTATGATTTTTCTAATGGGTATATAATTCGTTGGTCATGTTTATAATTTTTTTTGTTGAAAAGGTTCATGTCCAAATCGCTTGTGATATACGTTACTCTTTTTCTTTTATTACTATTCCATATATAGGTTTGTGAAAATTTTAAACATAATGAACATAAATTCCATACCTTTCAGGCCATAATTGCTTTAGTTTATTTATATACATGGTTAGATAACAAAAAAAAAAAAAAAAGATAACAAAGTTAGTAATTCATAACGCAATTTACAATTAATTAATTGACTTTATGTTGGGCTGTTGGCTAATTATACGATTATGATTTAACAAAATTAGGAAGATCCTTTCACCAAGTAAAAGATCATGTAGCTGGATTTTGTCAAAATGCCATTAAAGTAAAACAAGTTTCATAACGTTCAAAGGTATGAAATTAACAATTCATTATCGGGTTAGTAATTAGTATCGAGCGAAGTCAATGTTCTAAGATTACAAAATAATTTCTTACTAAGACCTGAAAAATAACAACCGTTTAGAATTTGAAGGAATTTATTTCTAGACAAATCTTGATTTATGTATTTATCTTCAATTCAGTTTAGAAACCACAATTTATTTGGCAATTTTAAAAGATACGTAATCTTCTCCTTTCTCTTAAATCTTTATACTTTCCTAAGCTTTAATTTGTGAGTTAAATTTCTCATCAAGTTGTAAGAAATATGATGATAAATAGCTGAATCTTTGCCGTATATTCTCATAATTTACCCTGAAACTTAATGCACTAGATCAGTAGATCTTTAATACCAAACTGATAATAGTCCACTATACTCTCTTTGCCCAAAAAATAAATTAAAACAGTCTAAAGCTTACTACGGGAATTTTTTTTTTTTAATAATCCATTATTGAAAAAAATATACAAATCTATCTCATTTTCAAATTTAAATACCAATATACTATACTTTTAACCTTACTATCTGATCAAATTTTGACAAGGCGATTTAATAAAGAACTAATATTCATTTACTTTCACTAATTTACAAAATCAATAGTATTGGTCCATTTATCATATTTTAGAATTTAAAAAAATAACGATTTGATATTTTTTAAATGACATAACATAAGATTTCATTGATATTTTTTAAATGACATAGTATACAATTTCATAATATATAATCATCTGCATTAATTATTTATATCTCATTAATTAAACTACAAAAATAAAAACACTATGAAGTTAAAAGTTATATTTTTAGAGATTTTATTGTGATTTTATGAATATTAATTATTCTATATTATTATATCATATGACACGTTGTTTAAAACATAATCACGACTATTTTTTGATTAAAAAATCACAACAAAATAACCAAAATAACTAAAATTTAAAATAAAATAATAAATTTTATGAATTAATAAAAATAAATAAAAATTTCGAAGAAACCAAACTTTTTAAACAACCACTTTGTATTATGTTTTATTTATTGAAATAGAGGGAAGTCTCCCTTTGAAAGGGCCACATTGTGCTTCATATTCTTTTTTATTTGCTTAATAAGAAACATATAATAATAATAATAATAATAATAATAATAATAATAATAATAATAATAATAATAATAATAATAATAATAATATTAAATTACTAAAATTGTCAAAAATTAATAATTAAAAAGGTCGAATAAATTTGTTAGCAAAATTTAAATAATACTTTTGATTATGAAGCATTGTCAACATAATTTGTAATTTTTTTATAGTTTATCTGATACATTATTTCATCTTCATATGAGGGATAATATCTTTCAATATAGTTTAATCTATTTTTTTATTATGGAAATATATATGTTTTTTTTTTAAATCTTAACTTCTAAAAACTATCCATTTTTATATATAAAAAAGAGATTGTAAAAACTACTTCATTTGAGTTATTCTTCTACCATTATTTTTGTTCTTTTCATTGTTTAATTTTTTTCTATTAATTTTCTCATTAAAATAAAGCAATATTCAGTAACAGATTTATTTTAAAAAATTCAATAAATACAAATACACTTTAGTGTAATAAAAAGAAGGATGCTTATAATACTAATAAAATATAAATAAATATTAAAATTTATATATATATATATATTGTATTTTTTATAATTTTATTAATTTAATATTATTATTTTACATTTTTATTAATCAAATAAAACAAAAAAACAATGAAACACTGTCATCCTTTCAAAGTGCGACTTACCTCCATTTCCAATAAAATAAAAAAACTTGAGTCTCTATAAAACTGCATTTATGAAATTTAGCCTCCTATTAGTGTTATAAGTAGAATATATTAATATTTAAATTTGAAAGTATGGTAGATTGGTATATTTTTTATAAAATAAAATGAGTTATTTAAAAAATTCCCAGCTATTATTTTTTCTTCCACTTAACTTTTTAGTGTAAAATTATAATATGTATTTGATTGTCACAAAATATATTTTATTTATTTATTTATTTTTATATATAAATGAAATGATAAAATTATCGATATAAATTCATATGCAATTATAAAATTTTAAATTTAAATCCAAACATAATATTCAACTTAATAATATGACATATTTATCATTAAACTAAGAACCAAAACTCTTTGAAATTTAGTTCATACTAATTTTCCCGTTAAATTTGATTCTAACTTATTACACGTTTTTGGAATTTGTCCCAACCGTTTGTGTTTTTTCTTAAAATTGTTAATCAGCAATGCAAGTAGACTTTTTAAATGACGTCACATTCTTTTAGATGGCTTTACGTGGCATGCATTGACTTGATTCTTTCCTATCATAAAAAAACAAGCAACAATGACATGTTTTTCTAAGAAAAAATGACCAATTCTGAAAATGTAAAATAAGTGGAACCTATTGAAAGAGATATATTTTGTAGATATTAAACTTAAATAAAAAGTATATATATTTTATTGATAAAAAAATATATTTAACTATGCAAAAAATGGATGTGACTAATATTGTAGATATCTATCTTATAAAGAAAATTAAGACAACAAAAATAAATATATTTAATTTAAAATTTAGATTAAATATATTAATTTTTATTGTTAACTTATATTTGGGAAATTACACGTTCTCACACTAATGGGATGTGAGAAATGCAAAGGAAAAACTAATGCAAACAAGCTGTTAGTGTTTGGTAGCAATTTAATTTGATTATGAGAATAACTATGGATGGCAAGAGAAATTTGATCCATAATCGGATTTTGGGCCTATGTGAAGCTGCATAGATGAAAAGGGTTGTTATATATATTTTTGGTTTAATTATAGTTTTATTCTTTTTATTTTTATTAATTTATGGAATTTATCTTCTATCTCAAAATTCAACTATTTTGGTTCTATTTATGATTTATTAAGTAAGAAAGTGAGTCTATATTTATTTTTTGTTACAAAGGGTTGTTTTATATATATGATGATGACGACATGGGGATAATCTTCATAATGAGTAAAGATTACATCCGTATCACCCATGTGGATGCATTTTTTATTGCCATGCCAAAGATTTATAAACTTACATATGTGATTCTCATAATGTATTTTAAGAAAGATTTGCTTTTAAAGATGAAAAGCGTGATTAGGGTCAAATTCATTTTAAAAAACTTTCAGTTTTTGCATATTAAAGAAGCTTTTGTGGCATAGATTGGTTGCCTTATGAAGCAAATATCATAGCCTTTTTAAAAAATGCAAGATTTTATGGCTGCCAGAATGGAGAATGCAAATATTTCTTGACAATTTAAGTTTTATTACTTCCAGGGTCGATCTATTTGTTTATTCAGCTATTATTATAGCTAGCCATATAAATCATAAATAATTAGATATAAGAAAATCTGTCCAAAAAACATAGATATACAAGACAATGATAAAATTTATCCTTAAAAAAAAGAAAGATACATTTTAAATTAAGAAAATTAAGTCTTACTTTTAATTTCTTTAAAAACTAAAGAGGAAAAACAGTTATATGTATTTTGCTAATTTTCATTTTTATATAATTTCCATGTTATAATAAATTTAAAGTCTTAAAAAAGGGACACCGATGTTTGTAAATGGCATAGATCTTTACTATAGTTGGTTGAGAAATATATTTACATGCCAAATCTCCTTATTTTTTTTCCCAATTTAATATCAATTTTTATTATACAAGAACAATTGGAATGCAATAATTTTCTTTCTACTAAAAAGAGAATATATATTCCAAGATACTAATTTATTTCAAAAACTATATATACATGGACTAGGGAAACAAAAATAAACTATATATGGATAAGATAAAAATTTTGTTTGTGGGAACTTTTCATGCCAGTTTGAGAGATACTACGATAAATTATCAAATCCCTTTTTAATCAAAATTCTATTAATAGAAAAGAATTGGATTAAGAAGCAAATAGGTAGGATAAAATTGTATGAATTATCATAACATATAACGTATCTTAAATTTTTTATTAAAATATTGTATCTTGTATTTGTACCAATTTTCGATATCAGGACCATATATTTACCTAGTAATATATATTTTAATTTTGATAGACAAGAGAATGTATAATTTAACTTCTTAAAAATAAAAATAAATAAAAATGTAGTTCAAAGCTATTTAGAGAGAAGATTACAATTTTCTGCCTCAAAAAAAAAAAAAAATTTCTCTAATCATTTAAGCATAATTTTCAATAGCAAGATCCACAAAAAAAATTATAAATTGCATGCAATTATTTGGCCAAGGAAATTATAGCAGAATCCATAAAAATTTGCTTTCTTTATGGAGAAGACAAAGCAACAAAGTAAGTGAGAAAAACACGAGCGAGAAAACCGACAAGGCAAGAAAGATTCTTTCAGATGAATGCTTGGATTTCCTTCTTTTGAAATAAATTTTTTTTTCTTCTCAAAAACATTCAAAATGGTATGAGAAAATCCCGGAAACTACTTAAGATAACAAGATATCACTCTTAAATTTCCTCGTCTTCATTTTTCACCAATGTAATAGCCGCATTATTCTCCTCTATACTATACTATTACTCTATCAGATTTTATTTATTTCCATCATATACCATATAGTATCTTCATTTTCAATGAAAATATTTTTTGTTACTCCTTTTAGATTATATTATATGATCCTTCACTTGTTTATTTTGGATCATTTATTTAATTAATTAAATTCTCTTATATTTTTTTCTTTCTCAATTTTATTTATATATATAGATTGGATTTCTAGGATTCACATGGTGAAAAAAAAATCATAATCCATAATTAAAAAAAAAATGTGTAGCAATACTGGTAGTACTAGTGCATGTGGATGTAGCAGTGGAGGAAATGGTGGTTCAATTTGGAGTTCTAGTTTGAAAAAACAACAACAACAACATCAACAACAACAACAAAAACGTCCTAGAATACCTAAAAGAGGTCCTGGTGTTGCTGAACTTGAGAAGATCTTGAGAGAACAAGAAACAATTGACATATCAACGACGACAACAACAACAGATAGAGATAGAGGAAGTAATAATGAAGGTTTTTCATCTTCATGTTATATTCCTCATTATTCTTCTTCTTCGTCTTTGAAATCTCATCAACAACCACCACCACTTTTAACGCAGCCTAATTCGCCGTCTTCTGGAAGAACGGTTGTGAGTAATATGTCTTCTCATCATGTTCCATCGGCGCCGAAATTTGATCATATAGTTCCACCTCCTAAACCACCAAACATTGCATCAATGTATGGTAATAGTCCTTCAATTTTAGGAAGGAGTGGTGGATCTGGTTTTGTTTCACAAGAGGTGGAACTATTTCCTATGAATCATCTTACTTCATGTAAGTCTAAATCTAATTTTAATGAAGTTGTCGATGGAAGCCAATCTGATTCTGGAAATTCTCCATCTAGGAATTTGTCTAGTGAATCCAATCATGTTTGGTCTTCTTACCCTTCATCCATTCAAAAGAGAAACAACAATGGTTTTACACCACCGCCAATGGTGAGGTTTTCTTTCTTTGCTGTGTCCCTCTGATTTTGTTCAAGTTTTGGAATTTTAATTCTGATAAAATTATGGTGGCACACTCTAATTCTGCCAAAATCTTGTACTTAATGTGTTTGTGTATTTGTATATGAAATTCTAATTGTATTTAAATGAATTTTACTTGCAGATGAATCAATTTCATGGGACTAATGGTACAGCAGCTTGTTCAGGATCATTGTCAATTGGATTGCAGAATCATTTAGAGCCCCCTTCAAACCAAAATTCATATTACCAATACACATCTAGGTCACAAGAAGAACCTAAGGTAACTTAATTCATTTTTTTCTTTACTAAATGGATAGCTTAATTCATTTGCTTTAGCTTCTGTTTGGTAAAATGGATAGCAAATTTTGTTTTTTGAACTCATATTTGATTGTGTAGACAGTAATTTTACTTGCTTTTACAAATAATCTGATTAAATAGAATCACAAATTTGATCCCTATTGATAAAAGAAAAATTTAATATTTGAATTTTAAGAGATCTAGAAAGCAGAATCCTATTGACAGTGATTAATATATTTGTTCCCATCAGAAGTGTCCTAGTCATTATGCATGAAATTCACTTACATATAACAATGATGCAAATTAGTAAATTTCTCTGAAGAAATAAACTTGTTCCCATCAGAAATTGCACTTTAATCTTGACTGCTAATTTATGTGTCATAATAGATTGTTGGCATAAAGCGATCTCATACTTCATCCTTGGACAACTCTCTTATTGCACCATCTAATTTTCAAGTACTTCCAAGTTTCTCTCGCTACAGTAGACCAAATCAATCATCAACAAATGACAATCATGGTGCAGCTAGTTTCAATCCCACCAATGAGTGCTACAGGTAACAATGCCTTAATTATAAATTAGTGCATGTTTTGTTTGGTATTACAGTGAGTTTGTTAGAATCAAGGTGATCTGCTGTGATTTTGTAAAAGTTACAGGTGTTAGATTTTTGCAAAATCACTGTGACTCGTTGGTGATGATACCAAACATACAATTAGTGAATTTTTGTTGTCATCACTAGTTTTTGCCTTCTTGGCTATGATTGTTTGTTGTGTTACTAACTTAATCCTCTTCATGTTTTTTTCAGGGATGCCAAATGGGGTAGTACTTTGGAACTTAACAGCAGAAGGTTCAATTCTGAAAATGTTGGTTCTGGTCATGCAAATTTTCCACCATTTGTTGCTCCTGAAGTTCCTTCTCCACCTTCTATGCATTTGTTTCAAAGTGTTCTTTCCAAAGGGAATGTGCTCCCTTCTCAAGTCATTGAGGTAAGTTGAAAAGCTATTTTGGCAGGTCCAATCTTCTTTTGTCTTTTGTGTTTGGATAAACTACTTAATTATATACTTATAGCATAAATGTTTATTTTAGAAGTACTTATGAATAAAACCTATTTCTATAACAAAAATAAAATATAAGGCAAATTATTTTCATATAAGTTATAAACTTATTTCATAAATTATTTTGAAAAAACTTATGAAAATTAACAGAAAAGAGCTAATGACCGTATCATAAATTAATTTTTAGAAACTTTCTCAAGTTTATAATAGTAAATAATTTCAATATGAATCAATTTAAACAAGCCCTTTTCTTTCTTTGTATGTATTTTAGCTAAGCTTAGCTGGCTGAATATATTTGTTCCTTGGCTTTTAATTTTATAGGATAAAATGGAGAGTTCATACCAACGTTCAGAATCAAGTGGACAAGATCGTAAGCCTTTCTTTAACTTCTTAGAAGTGAAGGGCCAAGAAGGGGTGACAGATGCAATGAGTGGATCAAATCATGGAGGACGTGAAGGTGGAAGAGGTGGCATTGATCTGAGCTTGAAGCTTTGAGTTTGAATTTTTGCACAAGATATAGTTTCTTTTTAAGTATGCTTTGGTTTTTCACATTGAAAACAAAGAATGTTGTTGTTAGCAACAAATGAAGAAAATGAACATTTTCTTAGTGTTATTTGGTTGGTTTAAGCATAAAAGTAATAATTTATAAAATTATTGGGATTGATGTTAGGTGGGAGAGGTGGCATTCCTTAGGAATCTTGAAAATCAATGAGATGCCACTTTGTGGGGATTTTCATTTAATTTAATTTCAATTATTAAGGGTTTTTTCTCCAAAGTTGAGTATTGAGTTGGGTTGGGCCAGTTTGTGGCCCAAGTAGGGCACCAAGGTGATAGAGTGGCTCTTTGATCTGATGTGTTGGGCCGGTTGTTACAATATGCTGGCCTGTCAGCTCCAAGTTGAGAGATGATCAATCACTGGGCTTGAGTGAAGGTTTTCAATGTTTTAAGACCTTTATTTTGGTTAAAATGTAATCCCACTTTCTCTAATTTTTCAATGAAATGTTAATTTGTTACTCTTATTTTAGATGTGTTTAGTTTAGGTGAAGAAGCTAATTTATAGTTTATTGGACCCAATTATATTTTCATTTGACCAAATTTGAACCAAGTACATGTACTTTTGGTTAACAAGTTTACCTTGAGTTAGCTTATAACTTGTATGAAATGTCACTTTAAGATTTGGTTTTCGAGTTCATATTTTATTTTTTCTCGCACATACCCTTTCTATTTTTTTCTTTCTCTTTCACGATCTCTAAATTTTAAAAATATAAAATTATTTTATTATTTATTAAAAGTTCTAAATAATGAGGTTTTTATGAGTTGATGTATCTTATGTTCTTACACTGATTCCTTACATACTATACATTTACATCCTATATATTAGACTGATTTAACATGGATGACTATTTATATATGTGAATGAGTTTTTTGTGCGAAAATACTTTTTAAGGGATTGTAGATGGTGGCTACTTTCGCTATTGTTTCACTCACAACACACTTATTTGAATATAATGATGATTAGAGAATGTAAAGCAAAGAGAGAAAGTTGAGATAATGTTCTTTCACCGAATATACACTTTGCATACACACTTCTTTTATTGATATCATCATTTTGGTATACACTTGAGATACTACTAATCCCATATCGGGTACTTCACATAACTGTCACATGAAAAACAGAAAACTCACTGACTTTTAACTACTAACTTTACAACACACCATCTTAATTCATATTAGACAAAGACTCTACACCTACGAGATTTCTTAGTTTCTTAAACACTCCAATCTTCACAGCTTTTGTTAGTATTCTGCTACTTGATCTTCACTTATACAATATTATTCAAGTTTTAAGTTTCCTTTGCCTCCTTGGTCTCTCAAGTAGTTAAATTGTGTTTCTATGTGTTTACTTCTCTCATGAGCAATGGGATTTTTACCAAGGTTGATTGCTGAAACATACTCTGATTGTCACTGAATCACACTGTATCACTGAGTTCTTCCATTTATGATATGTTTGGTTAGGCGTCGGAGCCACCATACGCACGCGTTCAACCAGGCCTTTGCTGCGATTTCACAGAAGCTGGAAATCCAAGCTTCTACTTGGACGTGGAAAATTTGCTGCAATTTTGGCTAAACGGGAAAAACATGCCGTGCAACCAAACGTGTGTTAAATTCTTCAACCATACTTCACCTGAAGCTTTTACCTGCAAAGCATAAAAAAAGTGTTAAGTAATTAAATTCAGAAACAACCATAAAATTCACCTAATACACACACCAAAACACACTCTATTCCAACAACAATACTCTGGTAATAGTAGCACTTAAATGGAATTATATCAATCATATATATCAGAAAAGGAAGAGTTGACAATTGGACAATGCAAACTCTTTGAACACAGTACTATCGTCCTTTATCATTGAGGATAAAAGGAGAGATTTAATTAGAAAAGTCATTACACAAGCAGGAAGCAGAAGCTGAAGGATGCAAAAAAAATTGTTCAATCCCTTCATCCTTCAATTTTAGAAGTGGAAAACCATCAATAATATTAATGACCATTAGCATAGCAACAGAAAGAAGCAATAAAAACAATCTTACGACATATATAGGGGAATGAATATATAGAAGTTTCCCCTCCTAACTGTTCTAACAACCCAACAAGAATGTTGAGTTAATAAAGGATCGAAATTTGACTGCAGTTCTCTTCAATATCAAGGATCGCGATGCGATCGCATCGCAACCGTTACCGCAAATGCTATTTAAAACTCTGCACAGCACCTTATAGACGAGGCAAAATAGGACATACTAACTGTGTACATACATGTTCAATAACAGTATTGAATAAGAAACATCATCACATTGTCCTATCCAAAAATGTATCCATTAACTTCAGGTTAGAGATCTTACAACAGGCATGGTCGACCAATAAAAATTATCTTCCGCACTTGTCTAAAATGGTTGTCCACACCACAAGCCTTGAGGGATTCATTCATTTTGGTCAAACTTCTTCCATCTTACCAATAATCTTTACACGAACAAATGCCGACATTGAAATGATGAAAGCGATACGAATCTCTCACTATGATCACTCGATCTGATATCTTAGATACATGCTTAATCCAGTTGTGGCAATCCCCACAAACACGAAGATTTTTAAAAACATAAATAGGTGTGGAGCTAGACAAACTGAGCAATCCAAAAGCAATTGCCAGTTTCTCACTGTGAATGATTTCTGTCGGATCCTTCTGACGTATTTCTACATCACTCAGAAGGCTGTTGCACTGCGGTACATAACCATTTTCAGCTGCCAGAAAATCCAGATTTCTGATATATTCATATATCATATCTGCACGTGGATGATTTTGATCACCAGCGAAAAATGCATGAACAGAATTATTAACCTCAATCCAGCTACGACCAGGCTCCTTCTTAACACCTCGATCTTTCATCATTTGCCTTGTCCGATCCCTACAACCCCATTTCCCAGACACTGCATACATATTTGAAAGCAGAACATATGTTGCTGAATCTTTCGGTTCCAGTTCAAGAAGATGACTTGCAGCAAACTCTCCAATATCAATATTCTTATGAACATTACAAGCACTTAAAAGAGTCCTCCACACCATTGCATCCGGTTGAATTGGCATCTCCTCAACAAACCTCCTTGCACGGCTTAAAAGACCAGACCTCCCAAGAAGATCTACGACACATGCATAATGTTCAGGTTTTGGCACCAAATTATGAGCTTCGCTCATTGATCGGAAGTAGCCAATTCCCTCATCCACCAAACCCACATGACTACATGCCGATAAAACTCCCACAAAGGTGACATGGCTTGGCAATACATCAAACCATTTCATATCCTCAAAAAGGCTTAGCGCTTCAAATCCACAACCGTGTTGGGAATAACCAGTAATCATGGCAGTCCACGAAACCTGGTTTTTGTTGGGCATTTCAAAGAACTGTCTCTCGGCGTCATCAATACAACCACATTTTGAGTATAGCGTGATCAAAGCATTAGAAACCTCGGTTTCTGAATCATAGCCAGTTTTTCTAATCATGGCATGAATTTGCTTCCCTAGTCTAACATTAGTAACATTGGCGGCAGCACTAACCGACGAGCCAAATGTGAATGAATTAATTTCTAGTCCAGCTTTATTCATTTGAGCAAATATATTCAGTGCTTCCTCAAAATATCCACTTTGAGCAAAACCAGATATCAATGAGTTCCATGATATATTATCTTTGGAAAATATTTGACCAAAAGCAAAGTATGCTTCTCGTACTTTTCCACACCTAGCATAAAGACTAACAAGTGCATTACCAATTGAAAGATCATCTGAGTAACCAGATACATGTGACTGTGCTTGAATCTGTCGTCCTTGATCAAGTGCTAGGAGACCTGCGCATGCACTTATTGCACTTGCAAATCCTATATTATCAGATTGTATCCCTTGATCTTGCATTTCTCTAAAGAGGTCAAGAGCTTCAGCAAACTTATCATGTTGTGTGTACCCGGCAATCATAGCTGTCCACGAAACAACATCATTTTCTTTTAGTCTTCTAAAGATTTTCAGGGCAGTATCTAGTTTTCCATGTTTAGCATACATGTCAATAAGCACACTAGAGACATACACATTGAACTGAAAGCCGGTTTTCAATACTTGAGTGTGAATTTGTTCCCCTAGATCAAGAGCTCCCAAAGTAGTGCAAGTTTTCAAAATACTTGGATAGGTGAATTGATTAGGTACAATGCCTTCTATCTGCATCTGCGTAAATATTTGAAACGACTCGTTTAGCTTGTCTAACTGGCCATAAGCTACAAGCATCACATTCCACAGCACCACATTTTCAGTGTCAGATGCAACAAAAAAATAATGCGCAGTTTTTATATCCGAGCATTTTACATAAAGATCAAGCAGTGACCCTTCCACGACAATGTCTGAAGTCATTCCAGCCTTTATCGCATACGAGTGGAATTGTTTTCCAATCAGAAGAGACTGAGTTGATGAACAGCCACTTAAAAGACTAGCAATCGTAACACAGTCAGGCTTTAAGCATTCAAGATGCATTTCCTTAAACAACTTTAAAGCTCTATCATTATATCCTTGTTGAGCTAGACCCGAGATGAGTGAGTTATACGAAACTCGATCCCTCTGTGACATTGCATTAAAAACCTGCACTGCAGATATCAAATTTCCCAAACCAGAATATAATGTCACTAGTGCATTGCAAACATATGTTTCAGAAGAGAATCCCTGCTTCAAAACAAGGCCATGAAGCTGCTCCCCGAGATTAAAAAATCCTACTTTTGTACAGGCACTTAGCACGCTTGAAAGAATATAAGGAGTGCAGCAAATTCCTGATGTGTGCATCTGACAAAACAGAAGCATTGCTTCTTCTTCATACCCATTTTGCGATAAACCAGAAATCATAGCCACCCAAGAAACACTATCCTTCACTTTTAAATTGTCAAAAACCTTCTTAGCAGATTTCAGAAAACCATTTTTAAAGTAGATATCAATCAAAGGGTTACATATAAAAGGACTAGTCTCAAAACCATGAGTTATAGTCTTAGCATGTATTTGTTCCACAAAGCGAAAATAAACTGCAGTACCACTACAACCCCTCAAAACCCCAGCAAAAGTCTTCTCATCAGGCTCCACATTTTCCTTCATCATTCTCTGAAACAAACGCGTAACACAACCCGTCAACTTATCTGCAACAAACCTATGAAGAATCTTATTCCAACAGGATAAAGACCTAACAGACATTTCATCAAACATCTTAACTGCATTATCCAAATCACCAAATGCAAGATAAAAATCCATAAGACGTTCACACAGAATCACTTCAGCATAAAAACCCATCTTCAGAATCTTGCCATGAAGCTTCCAACCATCAGAAAACGACCCAGAATTTAAACACCCTTCTAATAACCACAAAAAAGTTTGAGAATTTGCACGAACACCACGTTCTTCCATGAGATGCAAGAAAGAAATTCCACCTGCATCAACTTCATTTTCCTTCTCAGGAAGTTCATTGTAGTTGTGGGCATAGTTTAATGCAGTGTTGCTGAATGCAGCAAAACTCAAATTTCCAGAAAGTAGCTGCACAGACAAACAAAAGAAAAAAGAAAAACTTGTTTAGTGAGGATGAGAATAATGAAGAAGCTAGGAGTGTGTATGTTGTAAATTAGCATTACCTTGTGATAGTTGGAAATGGGTTTGGTGGGAAAATGTTGATAGTTGAATTTGAATGGTAGAGAATAGAAACGAAGAAAAAAAAGAGAAGAAACCATAGGTTGTCGTCGAGTTATTAACATCTAATCTGTATTGAGAGGTGTTTCTTACAGTTAAAATGCTTTTATGTCGTTCATGGGACATTGGTCTCAAACCACCACCACCACATGAGAAGTACTTACTTCAATTGTGTTTGATAGTTCAGTGAAAAAAGATTGATTTTATAAAACAATATTGCTACCAACACCCCTCAAATTGCTATTCACACCCCTCAAAATTAAAAAAAAAATTAAAATGCCCAAAATGCCCCTGCCATCAATGTTACACATTTATTATCTCATAATTCACATTTATCAACTTTCATCACACCTCATAACTCACTTACAAAAATCATCATAAAAATGTATGTTATTATTTTTTTTTTTTTGTAAATCTGGAAATTTTATGTGAACTCAGTTCACGTTTACTTTACGCAATTTGAATTCACGTACATATACGTGAACTCAGATTGCGTAATCAATGGAGTTTGAAACTTGAATACTCATAGTGTACGCCATCTGAATTCACGTACACCTACGTGAACTAAGATAGCGTAATTAGTGAATGCTGAATAATAAGTACGTGAACTGAAATTGCGTAAACATTTCAGTATATACGCAATCTTAATTCACGTGCGTGTAAATTAAAATTTAAAAATCAAACCAACATGAACTCAATTTCACGTAAGTTTACATGAAGTGAATTCATGTACGTTTACGTAAACTGAGTTCACACATATTTTCTAAAATTCAGTTTACGTAAACCTACGTGAACTTAGTTCACGTAAACTTACGTGAAATTGGATTCACGTAAATGTTAGCAAAATCTTGAATATGGTTAATGATTATTGATGGTGATTGATGATAATTAATGATGATTGATGAAAATTTATGAAGATGGTTAATGATAATGATGGTTAAGGTTGAATAAAATGAAGAAGATGAAGAATGTGTTGAATGAAGATAGAATAAAGAAGAAGAAGAAGGGGAGGGTAATTTGGGAATATTAATTTTTTAAAATATTTGAGGGGTGTGGGTAGTAAATTAGGGGGTGTTGGTAGCAATATTGTTTATAAAATTGTTTTGTTTAAAAGAAAGTTAAATTATCTTCTCAAAGAGTAACTTTAATATAAAATGATTTACATTAATATACAAAATTCCAATTATAGTCGACCACTTTAATTGCGGTATAATGTATAGTCTATTACTTGAAATTTATTCAAAATTCCAATTATAGTAGACTTTTAATTTTTTTAGAAGTGTTATATATAAATGTCAATGATTTAAATGATTTCTATTTACTAATCTGCCGACGCAAACTATATGTTGTATTGATTCATTCAAAAGACTCTCAAAGTTTCCATACATTTATGATGATGGAAAAAATGTCAATGATTAATCAATCAAGATTTTGCATTTATTTCTCAATGATTTTCATGCATAGAAGCTCTTTTAGCTACAATTGTCACAGCTACTATCAAATATAACTCAGAAGTATATATATATATATATTCAGCATTGCTATTTAGTACTCAAGATTTTAAAAGAAATGTAAGAATGTGTGAAGCTCGCGTCCTGCTGCTAACTAAACTAACCCATGACATAGGTTTTTTTTAAATTGAAAAAATAAATAAAATAAAATAGATTTCATTTGTGCAACAACACTTCTCCAAAATAAAAACCTCCGTAACAATCTCTCACACATTGCAAAGCATTTACCACTACCCATATTGCATGCCTTTCACAAACTAACTTTACTTTACTTTCAGAATAAGAAATAAATGTTAATTCCCAATTGTTTGTTTATAGTTTATTATGTACATTGTTGGTATCTAATAAACATGTTGATAGAGACAGAGGGCTAAGAATAGGGTTCTTCATGTAGTGAAGATGCATCACATCATTGAGGATGAAACTTTTGGATGTGTTTATCAAGAACGTGAAAATACACAGAAAATATTTGGATGAAACTTTTGGATGTGTTTATCAAGAACGTGGTAATCCCTTTAGTTCACAAATTCATTCTTAGAGACCTATAAAATATTTTTGAAGTTGGTGTTGAGGATTTTTTTTTTATACACATCTGAATGTTTAATGGTTGAATATATTTTTATCCATTCTTTTGATGACCACAAGGAAGCCCTGCCCCATAGCACCAAGCAAGGGAACGTAGAATAAAAAATGACTAACAAGGCAAGACACGAATTACTTTGAAATATAAGTTGGCCATAGTACTTTTGTCCAACTAAGGATGCATGGCGTCAAATTTATGCAAAATAGACACTTTGTACAGGTATAATATAATGCAATGTATTCAAATTAGTTACGTATGTTAAATGTAAGTCAATTGGTTTTGTTATTTATGATTGTGAATACTAGTCTTTTTGAAGGCTGATATAAAGTACCTCTTAGAAGTGGCATATTTTGGAAATTTCTTTTACCTACAAAATGACCCATAATATATATGAACATTGCCATAGACCAGTTGTACTTATTCAAAAA
Organism: Cicer arietinum; assembly: GCF_000331145.2. NCBI lineage: Eukaryota > Viridiplantae > Streptophyta > Magnoliopsida > Fabales > Fabaceae > Cicer > Cicer arietinum. Next base: position 3,003,273 of record NC_021160.2, on the reverse strand, counting down.
CACTTCCAATAATAACTTGCATGCACTTTACACAGGAGTAATAAGACCTTCCTATCTTATATCCCCACATCATTGGTTAATCTGCTCTACTCAACTGACTTTATAAGTTACAAATTTCTTTCCTTTCCTTCGCCTACAACCGAATTAATTAATAAGCCGAGGGAAATCAATGAAGAAGATTAGGTTGTTGTAGCTTGTAGAAGTGAGGAGCAGCCTCTAATAGCCATGAGGGATCAATTGTCATCACATTTCGCATATATTGCCGATCAGTTGATACTAGAGAGTTGTAAATAACCCATTTTGGATTAACTCTGCAAAAGAACAAATTTTTTAGTTGACATCATGATCGCCATAATAAAGGGAAGGAAAAAAGATGGAAAAGCCACAAGTTCAAATGCTGGAAGAGACTACAGGATTTCTAATATCCCACATAACTTGCTAGTCTTCTAAAGCAGAAAGTAATGGTGAAAATACCAGCACACAATAGATAAAAATTTCACAAACTCAATTTTTCTTACTACCTGAATAGCACTGATGATGGGTGAACATATACTTCTTCTGATCCTCTTAACGTCTTGTACATCCCATTATGACTGTATGCCTTTAAAAAAGGTACAAAAACAGATAAGTATAAGTGAAGTAAAATTATTTTGTTTGCCACAGCATAATGGGAAGAAAATTAATACAGAATTATGAATCAAAAAGAAAATAATGCATCTTAGTATGTCAGGAAGTACTCACCTCAAGACGACATGCATTAGCAAAAAAGCCAGCAGTAACTGCTTTCTTAACCATCTGGAAAAAGCATGACATTTAGTTAAATATAGTCAAATCGCCTTAGTAACTAAACCAAGGAGCTGAAAATGAGAACAAATCGTAGGGTGAAAAGCCAGAGAATGGGATCGTGCCGTTATCAATAAACAATAATAATTAGACCAGAATTATATAAAGCAAATATTAAATAAGGAAATCACTTTCACTGGCAAAAGTATAAAAAAACTAACCTGCATATCACTTTCACAAGATTTTAAGACTAAGCCTATCCTCTGAGCAATTCTTTTAAGTTGTTCTCTAACTTCAAGTACCTTTTTCTGTGCATTTTAAAAACCCATGCCAACATGAATTAGTGAAAACTGAACTGAAAAGGACAAATTGAAATGGCTACAATGTGCATAATTGATGAATATATACATACCATGGCATGGTAGTTCACATAGTTCTTGTGACACCACTGTGAAGATTTACCAGACTGATGAAAACCCTTGTATACATTAAGAAACGTTACATGGTCACCCTGTGTAAATGTTTTAAAAAGAAGATCAAATTAAATTATAAAAAAATAGTTCATAGAGCACATTGCTACAGAAAAACACTTGTCCTACACAGTAGAAGAGTTGTTAAAGAAGAACCATTAAAAGTTTGACAAAGAAAAAATGCAAAGAAGTTACAGGTATAAAGGAGAAAGTGTGTGACATTGTGTGAGAGAGGAGAGTGAGAGCAAAACAATTAACCTAAAGTATACCTCGGCAGCAGCAAATCTCAATTTTGCTTCATCTGAATCCTTTTGTATCCCTCTCCCTGAGATCCAGATAGACTGTATACATAAATAAACTGAAACTAAGGTCAACTGCTCTATCATTACATCAACTTTCAGCTTGTTTCTTTTATTTGTTCAGATAGCTTTCATTTTATATTCCCAACCTCAGCATGATAATTGAAAACTTCTTTCTAATACAAAATTAGTCATGACTAGAGCAAAAAGCTTTACCTGGACGGAAAGAACTGCAGCAATTGTGATTATCTCCTCTGAACATCCAAGTTGGCTGGAAGCTATTATCATTTTTGAGATCATAGGGTCCTGGCAAAAGTCACATTCCATTAAGCAGACATTAGCCAAATTGTAAGAAACGCATCTCCAAAACTAGTATTAGAAAGATAAGAAATGAATCTAATATGGCAGATATAACAAAATTTCTTTAATAGTAGGACAACAACTTTCTTTAATAGAAATTTTTTGCTTAGGCGAGACACACCTCTATAACCTTAATGATGGTTGACTATAGAATTTATGTATAGCCTACCAAGGGGGAATGACGGATTTGAAGTTTGAACCCAAGTCACAGCTATATTGCTTGTGGAAGGTCCAACCATTTGTGCCAACCCCATTGATGCAAGTTACACTAATCCAAAGAATATATAACAACTAACAAGAAAGCAAGAGTGGAAGCTCTTAACGAATCCTCATTTTGCATCTATTCATTAAATAAAATATGAAGAAACATAAAACAGTTAAAGAAAACACTTGAGAGCTAAGAAAACAATGCAATATAATAATATATACTAGTGCCTCAGTCATTGTCAGTTAATTTTTCTATGGCTGGAAAGATCTGGAGTGTCTTGGGGAGAAAAAATTATTAAATGACAACCATAATCATATTTAATAAAAGAGCGCAGGTTCACCATGAGGCTCTACAACTGGATTCCTATTATATCGCTTAAAGGCGGAGTTCATAAATACACTCAGAGAACTGCACTGTTATTCTTTTGTGCTATCAGCTATATGTCTGGTGTACTTAGAACTAACTCAGTCCCCACAGTGAAGTTAACAATTCTTTATTACTCAACAAATGAATGAAAACATGATTTTAGTGGTATCCAAAACATACAAGTGGAATTTCTGCGACTTGAAATCCAGTTGGTGAAGTAAGCTTGGCATCATCATCCAAGATCCCAAGTGAGTAGAGAACTTCCAGTGCCCGGATCATTGCTTCAGGTGATGGAGATGCGGGCCAGTCAAATCCCAATATATTATCAATCCCCAAAGCTTTTAACTGCAAATCATCAATAAAAGCTTTTACCATGCGACTGGATAAAAATAAATAACCAACTGATGTTGGTGACCCCATAAGAAAAAAGTTGGTCTTAAAAACATAGTTGCTGTGAAATCACTCCATAAAAATTACAAACCTGGATTACACAGGAGACAAGATTTGATCTCTGTATCTCAGGAGTTCCCTCATTAGACATGTGGTTAAGAAAATATTCTTCTGTATATAGCCTGATTGCAGTCATGTGCACAATGAATGGTTAGAAGAGAATGGGTAAAGGAAGAATATAGAAATGCATCAAGCCTGTCCAATCTCTTTGCATATAAGAAATCAAAAACTCATTGAAATTGAAACAGCCATGAGCAGAACACCAACGATAAGCATAAATCCCAAATAAAATACAGGGCCAAAGAGAATGAAAGTATTCTGCTAAAATCAAATCAAATAAGCCAAAAACTAGAAAAACTGCACACAGCCAACATCTTTCCTCATTGAAACTGCTCTTAGCAGTGTAATTCGTTCTTAAAGAATATTTTCAAAAAGTAACAGTAAAAAAGGTGAATACTTAAAAGTTTGTATTGTTTTTTCTAAAAGATATTCGGTGTGAAATAACACTTACTCCTCCCTCCGTGTCTTTCTACAGGCATCTTTTGAGGGCAAAAAAATTGTCGCAAATATAAACCTCTTTTCATATTACTAGATACATGTTACCAAAAAAAGTTATTAGATACATTTATTGTTTTTCCAAATAAACCCTTAATCAATACCACTAAGTGTCATGGAATATCAGAAGTCAAGTTAACTATATACATATACAAAAATATATTGTCGGTTCATCAATACATAAAATAGACACATTAAATACACTACCTACTTTTTTTTATTATATGTGAAAATTACAAATGGTGCATTGGTGCTTATAAAAAGGGACAGAGAAAGTATATAACAAAGCATAAGCATTTCCTTTTGTTGAAAGTGTTATCAGATATTCATGCCTTTGCAAAAGTTTTTGGCAAGGCAAATAAGTCAATACATGGATATTTATAGATTAAGTGGTCCTTTCATCCATGAGTTAATTGGAAAAAAATCTTCATCAAAATGTTTTTAAACAAGCTGAAAGAAATTATCTACTTTCAGTCAGACACCTGTAACACTTTCCTGGTCGAACTCGTCCAGCCCTTCCAGCTCTTTGTCTAGCAGAAGCCCTAGAAATTGGTGCCACAACCAGATTTTCAATATCAGAGATCTGTTACAAAAGAAGGAAGAACATTACACTTAGATAGAAGGTTAGGATATTAATTCAGTAGGCATGTACTTTTATAAATTGAAATGTGAACCAAATCACTACTGGCCCATTACTATATATATTTAATAGAAACAACAGAATGGAGTTACCGGATTGTAGAAGCGCTGTTTTGAGAATCCAGTGTCAACAACATAGACAATGCCCTGCACAATTAGAAAAATAATAATAGATATGGAGCACTTTGTTGCCTCTAATTAAGGTCAGATACATCATAGAATAGATGTTACCTCCAATGTGAGTGATGTTTCAGCTATATTGGTAGAAATTACTACTTTCCTCTTTCCTCGAAGAGTTGGAGAAAACACTAATTCCTAAAAGAATAAAAGAAAAGCATCAATACATTAAAAAAAAATCAATTAAATAATACAGACAAACTTTTCAAAACTAAATCCACAGATGAATTTCTAACCTGTTCAGCACGTGGGAGTCCTGAATACAGAGGCAAAATAACCAATCCTGGAACAAAAGAAAAATCCATGTATTACCAGGGCATCTGATTGACAGGCATAATTATGCGCAAAATATGAAAATCTTTCTCAATATGTTTAGTTTAGAAAAACAAAAGTTATATATTGATTTTGCTCATTCATTGTTAGTTGTGGAGATCAAAACCTATAATAGTCCAAATAAGAACTATATTGGGAGTATACCTGAAGAGTGCTTTCCATTAGTTTGCATATCTTCATTGAGTAAATGAACAGCAGCATCAATATCATCTTGACCAGTAAGAAACACTAGAATATCTCCAGTGGATTCCTATGGAGAGATAGCACAGACCAAAAGCACCATTACTGAGTTAAGTGCCTCAAAAATAGAATGAATTGGTTAAAATCATCCTAATCTCAATGAAGGAAAAATACCCGCTCATGGATCGAGAGTACTGTTGAAACAGCAGCCTGAACATAGTCATGGACAGGTTCCTCAGCAAAATTAATTTGTACATTGAAGCCTCTTCCCTGAAATTTATAAAGCACACTTTATTTGTATGTTGAATACTTTAGTCCGTAAAGCACAAAGGTAGTGACTCCTCAATTAATAAACCACCAAATGATAATGTAGTTCAGGTTCTATAAAATGACGTTTTCTATTTGAAATGCAATATTCTTAATATTAAATAGAAGAAAGAAATAAACAAGGTGAAGATGTATACTTGAATTGAAAGAAAAAAATGATAATAATAGTAATAATAAAGTAAACAAAGAAGCTATAAATACACTAGCAACTGCAATTTGCAAATCAGAGACACCATTGGAATAACCACAGGCTAAGAACTAGAGAGAAACTGATACTTTAACCTTCAAACAAATGCACTTAGAGAAACAGAGGACATGCAAGGATGAGTTGCACATCCAAAAATAGTACCTCGACTGATAAGATTGCAGGTTCAACTTTTAGTCCAATCTCCTCATTTTTAGGTTCTCGGCGCTTTTTTCTGTTAAACGACACACATTTTGAATATGTGAAATTTGGGTTGAAACTTTAGAGTGGACAAAAAGGGCTAAAAACCCAATTTGGGTTAGAACATGAGAGAATACTATATGACAATAAAATAGTTTTTTTAATAAAAATTATTTTAATATGACAATATAATTTTTTATTAGATACCTGAGTCTAAAAATTGAGTCTGTTAAGTATATAATTTTTTATTTTAACACATATATATACCTAGTCAAAAAAAACTTTGGTGCCCATAAAAATTTGAGGCCCTATGCGGCCGCTCCTCCTGCACACCCTCAGGGTCCTCGTGATGGCAGCAAGACAATGACTAAACACCACAAGGCCATTTTTATGAGAAAACTTTAGCATAAGCAACAATTAATGCAGAAACTCCTTGGATCTGGTAGAGAAAACATGCCTTTTGTTGCTTACATATTTTAGCTGCCTAAATATGATCTAGAAAAACAGATATTTGCAGTTTAGCTCATTTTCCGGATAAATCAACAGTTTTGTATGAATATAAATTTTACAGATAGCACTTCTACAAGAGTATTAACGTGAAAATGAAAAACAAAACAACTGAAACAAGGCAATTCCCCGTCCAAGGCAACTCGATGTTTGGGTAGAGCCAATGACCTCTCCCATAAACTCTTTGATTTATAACTTTAGTTTCTTCTATTCCCACGTTATTCTCACGTTTTTTTTCTCTCTTATGCTTTGTTGTATAGTTAGATAGGGAAATGAATTTTATTTTTTCATTTTTAGATGTTGATAATAATATTACATATTCAACTTATCCAAAAAAATCTGAATTTAATTTCATTTTATTTGTATGGAATAAGAGGGAGTGGAAGAAAACCTTGGACGGAAGAAGTCAGCCATTGATTTTGCTTCAATGGTTGCAGATGCAATAATTAATCGCAACTCTGGCCGACGCCGTTGGATCTAGAAAAGTAACAAAGAGAAAATATATGAACTAAAAGATTCATGAAATGTGTAGAAAACAAATAAAAGGATAATTGTTGATTACCTAAAATAAAAAATGCATCATTTGTATTGATAAATATATATCACATATTGTTTGTTTCTATACCTTTTTCAGTAGTCCAAGCAGGATATCAGTTGAAATGGACCTTTCATGAGCTTCATCCACCATTATAACACTGTATAAGTATTTAATCAGGTTTGGATTCAGAAGATAAAATGGAACAGCATCTCTTTCATAATTGGCAAAACCAGAAAAGATGTAACATTTGATGTTAATCAATACCTATATTTGGTCAAAAGAGGATCAGCCATCATCTCTCTCAGCAGCACCCCATCTGTTAAAAATTTTAGTGCAGTTACATCCTGCACCGTCAAAAAACCAAAAAGCCATTAATGTGTGTGATAGATACAATGTTGTCAAATATGTGTCATGGTGTTATAGCATAGCGGATTTTGTACCAGCTGCCATAGGCTGCAACACCTATTGTTACATACGCCGTGTTTCCGCCATAGGCCGCAATGACATGTTTATATGGCGGATTTTTGGCTAGCCACCATTAATAACACTACAGATATATCATCATTCGTCATTGTCGTCGTCATCGTCATGATCACATAAGTGTCTCTTTTGATTGATTTATTTGAGTTTATTAGACTGTTTAGAAGAGCTTATAGAAACTACATATGACATATCTATAAGTTGTTTTCAGCTTATTTCGGTAAGCTCTTGAGGATAGCTTATGAAATCAGTTTATAGCATGTATGAAAACAATTTAACTTTATTTTATCTTTTGTTGTAAAAATAGCTTTTACATACACATGGATATGATAAGCTTTTATTCTATAAGTGACTAATTAGTGTGATAAAGCAAGATGCAGAGAAGTGGTAATTAATTATATAGAAGAAATGATGAATCTCACTTGTTTAGTGACATCTTCAAACCTAATGGTGTAACCAACTTGCTCACCAAGTTGAACTCCCATTTCTTGAGAAACTCTAGAAGCAACAGCCTGTGAAAAATGAACACTACAATTAAGAATTTGCAATAGCATGAACAATGAATGAAATGAAACGAAGAAAGAAAAGTGACCTGAACAGCAAGTCTTCTAGGTTGAGTACAAGCAATGAGTCTTCCACCGGCGGCCCAACCCGCTTCAATCAGATACTGCAGTTAAGTTGTAATGTAAATTTGAATTTGAATTTGAATTTGAATTTGAATTTGAATTTGGAGGAGAGAGGGATAGTGAATAGAAGAATGAATACCTGAGGAATTTGAGTGGTTTTACCACTACCGGTTTCACCGACGATGATGGTGGTGGCGTGAGTTTCAACCAAGTAGAGAATTGCATTACGGTACTTGTAAACAGGTAATCGTTGGCGTTGTTTCTCGATACTGACATAGCCATATCCAGAAGAAGAAGAAGAAGAAGAGAGAGAATTGGAACCCGGTAAGAATAGAACACCGCCTTCTTCATCATCTACCACACGAGCTTCAGGCTTCTCCGTCCCTGGCTTCCAGAATTGCGCCATTGTTCTCTCCTCTCAGGGAAGACGATGCTTCAAAATTCTCAGACCCATCCTGCTCATTCTGCTCTTTGGATCACTCCACACGGCCCAAACCTTTCCATTTGGCCCAAACCCTTTTAGTCAAGGGATCTTCTATTCCCACCTCACATGCAATTTAGAAGTAAAAATTAGACCAGGCCCTATCTTTAGACTTTATTATCCCCCTTCATATTTTTGTTTATTTATGACCTGATTTAAAGGTCGTAAATAGGGATAAATAATTGTAATTGTTTGGCTATAGTTTCTTGGATAATTGTTTGAGCATCTAGGTTGACATTTCAAATTTTTTATTTCTATGGAATCTCTTTACTTTTCTATTCTATCTACCAAGATAGATCCGAGGAGGAAAAAAATAAAATTAAAATTAGTCTTAGTCAATATTATAAAAGAGGCATATTAGTTCCTATGTTATGTTTGACATTTTTTTTTTAATTGACAAGATAACGGTGATGACATCTCAATTATCAATGTCAAAATATTAAAAATAATTGACGTGTAAATATTTTACGGTTAAATTAGTCCCTTCTAATATTGTTTTTTAATTTCGAAATTAAATACTAAACTAAATATTTACACGTCACATCTTTAACAAGGTGACATAGATAATTGATACTTCCATTATGTGACATTTCAATAAAAAAATTAATTAAATTTAGATAAACTTAAAAGAGAGATTAATATGTCCCTTTTATACTATTGTCAAAAGTTAATTTAAATATTATTTGTTCATAAAGACTAAAATGACCGGCGTTCTTTGCTAAAAAAAAATAGTTTTACGTGGTTTGTGTGAGTGTCACGGCAACTGTTCAACGTATACAAGTCAAGATACATAACTTGCATGTTGATATTTACAACAGAATCATTCCCACAAATTCACTACATTCCATTCAACTGTGGAATTAAATATATGAGTCATATAATATGCCCATTGACCATTCCCTACCCCATACACATAAATGTGTAACCATATCCCATACTTCCATTTTATGCATAATATAATATCAGTCTTATATTAACCATAATACAATTGAGCCACCAATATGAATTTTTATGCTCAAACATCAAACTCAGTTTCAAATATTTTGCTTTGGCTTCCTCTAATAATCTCACTTCTCCTACTCCAATGTCTAGCCAATAGTTCCCAAAATACAAGCGTTGGTGTGATAATTGATTTTAATTCTGTAACTGGGAAGCAACAGAGAACAGCCATGCAAATTGCAACTCAAAATTTCAATAATTATTCAAACACTCATAACTTAATCCTTTTCTTCAAGGACTCTGGTAGAAACCCTATACAAGCAGCTTCAGCTGGTGAGCACTATTTGATGAAAAATATATTTTTTTTCTTTTCTTTCTTTAAGCTCTTTCTAAATTCTTCTTCCGTTAAGTCCTTTATGTTTTTCTCACATCTAATAAAAAAATATGTATTGTATTGTGTCTATTACGTTTCTAAAATATCCTTTTGTGTATGCATGTGTACAACTTCGACTTTTCATTTTACATGATAAATTTATAATACTAATAAAGAGTATATTAAAAAAAATAGTAAATGTATGTAGTAATTTGAAATAAAGCTTATATTTAGGGTAAAAAAAAATCCAAAAAGAATAATTAGGAAATGAAGTACTAATATTTTACTTATACTGGTTTCCAGCTGAAGAATTAATTACTAAGAAGAAAGTTAGAGTCATTATTGGCATGGAAACATGGCAAGAAGCAGCTCTTGTTGCTGACCTTGGAGCCAAGTTTCAAGTACCAATAATTTCATTTTCTTCTCCATCATTAGTCCCTTCATCATCAATGCAACTTCGTTGGCCTTTCTTGATTCAAATGACTCAAAATCACACAGCACAAATGAACTTCATAGCTGATATTGTCCATGCTTTCAACTCTCAAAAGGTTATAGCTATATATGAAGACAACCCTTATAGTAATGATTACGGAATTTTAACCCTCTTATCTGACGCTCTCGAAAAGGTTAACTCGAAGATCGAGTATCAATTAGTTCTTCCACCGTTCACTTCTTTGTCTGATCCAAAAGGGGTTGTTCTTGATGAATTGTTGAAGCTGTTGCCACAAAAATCGCGTGTTTTTGTCGTACTTCAAGCATCATTACCTATGGTGAACCATTTGTTTAGAGAAGCTAAGAAAATTGGATTATTGGAGAGAGAATCATGTTGGATAATCAATGAGGAGATTACAAGCATGTTGGCATATGTAGATAAATCTGTTTTATCTTCTATGAAAGGTGTTTTGGGAATCAAAACCAACATTTCTACAAGTTCCAGTGGTTATACTCAGTTGCAAGAAAATTTCCAAGCTGATCCTACAGAAACAGTTGAGTCCAGACCAGGATCAAATGCTTTGCTAGCTTATGATAGCATTACAATTGTTACAAAGGCTTTGGAGAAAATGAATACTAACTCTAGTAGCTCAAGGATTTTATTGGAGGAAATGTTATCTTCTAATTTCAATGGCTTAAGTGGTGATATAAGATTCAAAGAAAGACAACTATCCTGCAACCCAATATTAAGTGTCATAAAAGTGGTTGATAATGATAAGAAACATATGGAATTGGATTTTTGGAATCCAAAGTTGAAGTTTGCTAGATCTCTTATAGAAAGCATAAATGACTCTACACCTAAGACATGGAAAGTACATACAAATACAAACCCTTTAAAAGTTGCAATTCCTATGAATCCTGCATTTGATAACTTTTTGAAATTCTCACCAAATGAACCTCCTACTGGTTTTTGTATTGAACTTTTCAAAGAGATCAGAGAAATTCTGAGTGAGCAATATTTTGGCCTTCCCTATGAATTTCACGCCTTCAATGAATCTTATGATGAACTTATGTATGAAGTCATAAATGAGGTAAACTCTTTTATCTTTTCAACATTATGTTCTTGTCGGCTTGTGTTTTTTTATTTCATGATTTCATTTGTCACATTCAATATATTCATTTCACCCACAAGTGGCATAACACATTGCATGTATATAGAATATTAGAGATGTAAAGATTAGTTACGAATTAGTTACATTAGTTTGAGATATGGGTTTTTTCCCTATACATTAAAAAAAAAAAAACTTACCAGCTTTGACAAAAGCATGTTGTAACTAACTTTTACATATAGAATATCATACTTCCTTGAAACTAAATCAAACTAAAACAAATTCAATTTTTCCAAACAAAAAGGAAAAGGGAAGCTAATACTATTGCAGCTCTATGATGTTATTGTAGGAGATGTAACAATACTTGCCAACCGATCAAAGCTGGTATCATTCACTCAACCATATACTGAGTCAGGCTTATCACTCATATTTCCAGAAGAGACTGAAGGGTCAGCATGGTTGTTTATGAAACCATTTAGCATGGAAATGTGGATTGCAACGGTTGGTATCCTTATCTACACAATGATTACCATTTGGTTCTTGGAACATCACTTGAATCCTGAATTTGGTGGACCATTGAAAACCCAGATCAGCACCACTTTGTGGTTTGCTTTTTCTACTCTATTTTTTGCTCATAGTAAGTCTAGATTACAAAAGCGTAAAACTTACTCATTTCCTTGTTTGCTATATTTGAAACTTGTTGGTAATTTTATAAAGGATTTAGCTAGAACTGTTAAAAAAAGCCGACGCAGAATCAAACAGCTAAACTAAACTGAACCGCAATGGAAAAACAAAACTGTCATGAGCAGTTCACAAACTGAACTGGTTCAGTTCACTTCAGATAGTAAACTATCGGTCACAATTCGGTTATTTTCAATATAATTTAGTTTGGTTTAGTTTTTTGGTTTTTTAATTAGTTTTAATATTTGGTTCAGTCCAATTTTTTGACTTTTCTAACAATCTTAATATCTTAGTTAATCCGAGAGAGATCTCGCTGTCCCGGTGCGGTGCACTGCTTAACTGCGACGGCGTGGTCCGCGACAACGTGAAACAAGATCCCGACGAGATCCGCGCAAGATCTCGTTATTCCAGTGTAGTTAATCCCAACGTTTCCCAGCGAGATCCTGCTATTATTTATTCCTTCTCTATTTTGTTGTTTCTACTTTCACCTAAGAAGAAGAGGAAGTAAAATATGCCAACAAAGATGATACTTATATTTGATTTCTATGCTAGAACATGCATTTGAGTTTTAATATTTAATTATTTTATTACTCTGCGTTAAAACTTCAATATGCATCATCTTTATTTCCTTGACTTTTGTTGGTATTTCAATGTATGTGTTGACTAAGACTAAGACACGTAGTTTTTTATTACTAATTATGAATGATTCAGAGTTTGAGTCATTTGTTAATTTTACATTAAATATAGACTTATATAATATTATTCATGCAAGTTGTTCAAAAAAATAGCAATTATTCCGCCTATCCCGGAACGCGCTATCCCGCTATCTCACTTTTGGGGTTGGCCGCGACGCACTGCTATATGGGATTAACTACCTAGCTTAAAGATTGGTAGTTCGGTTCTAAAATGTATAGTTCAGTTTTTTGTAAAGCTAGTTTCATTTCAGTTCGGAAATACATAACTAGTGAATCTTAATATCAGTTTGGTTTGAAACAAACCATTAACAGTGCGGTTTAACTGAACTGTTTCGCCGGTTCAGTTCGGTTTGGTTTTCTTCCTGAACTGAACTATGATGGCAGCATTTTTGAGTTGCAATACTTAACAAAAGTTGATCCATAGAAAAGCTTGACTTGTTAAATTTAATAAAGATTGCTTCTTCATTTGGAAATTCCATCTTTTGCAAACCAATTGTAAGTAACATGATATTTGATTTTGATTATCACAGAGGAAAAAATAAACAGCAACTCTGCAAGAATAGTAGTTGGAGTTTGGTTATTTCTTGTGTTTGTGCTAACCTCAAGCTACACTGCAAATCTTTCATCATTGCTTACTGTCCAAAAGTTGAGGTCTGATAGAGACATTGAATGGCTTAAACAAAACAATTTACCAGTTGGTTGTGATAACAGCAGTACCTTTGTAAAGGACTACTTGGTTCAAGTGTATAATTTCCCTAGGCCCCAAGTTATAGATGTTGAGGATGAACGTGACATGGTGGATAAATTCAAGAGCAAAAAAATTGCTGCTCTCTTTGTTGAGAGTCCATATGAGAAGGTTTTCTTAAATAAGTACTGCAAAGACTACACAGCAACTACAGCAGCCTATAAATTTGGAGGAATGGGATTTGTAAGTGCCTACAACTACTTCTTAGGCTCTATTTTCACAAAATGTTTTGTTTTCATTTAAAATTAAAAAAGAAAACTGTCACTTTATTTTAATCTAAACAATTTTTTGAAGAGTTTAATGAGTATACATTGTCGGTGTAGATTAATTTTACATTATCATCCAATGAGAGCCCTCCGTTTTACCATGTCATACCACTAATTTTAAGATGCAGTTACAAAAGTGGGTGATGAGGCAAAATACAGGATTCTTATTGCATGTTCCATTTTCTCTTTTTTGAGTGTTTTCTGTAAAAATATTTGAAAATAGGAGACATATTAAAAACAAAGAGGCTGTATCGTAATAATAAAAAATGTGGCGTTTCATACTATATGCAGGTATTTCAAAAAGGGGATCCAATGGCCAAAGACTTTTCTGAAGCCATTTTAACACTTGCAGAAAATGGAAAACTAAAAGCTTTGGAAGAGACTTGGTTAACACCTTCCAACGAATGTTCAAACAACTCACCTTCTCCAGAAACTGAGAGCCTGACCGTTGGCAAATTTTGGGGACTCTATATCATATGTGCTACCACTTCCACTATCTGCTTAATACTAGCTTTATTGAAGAAGTATTTCCATTACCATAACCACTATGAAGAGGAAGCTCAACTTTCTCAACGAAATGTAACCACTGAATCTGATGATGATCATAATAATAATAATGATATGAAGAGAGTTTTAAGAAGTGGTACTGGCTTATACAATGGAAATCTGATGGCTTTAAATAAATCTGCAACTTTTGGTGGCAGTGTATTACAAGGTGTACGCCGTCGAAATTCGCCAAGGTTGGAGAGTGTAACCATTTCTGATGAACTGAACAATCCACAACGCTCCCAATCAGCTGTCATAGAAATGATGTAATGTCTTTAGGAAATATGTTACCTAAAACGCAAACACAAAACTTACATCCACTGATTATAATTCATCATATCTGAAAGATTCACATGTTAGTTTTTCCGTATATATCGTAGCTTTGCCTTAAACATTTTCAACCGGTATTTGTATGTTTTTAGTCATTGTAGTAGTAGCACTGGTTTTTCAGAAAATCTGGTGTTACACTGCTCTTAAGCATTAACTTGAAAACCATGTTCAGCAGCATAATGTATTCAATATGAAATAGAAACTAGTGCCACATTCCTTTATTTCTCCATGTGTTATACTATTAGGGCCTTAAAAAATACGATTTTGAACAGCAACACAATGACTTTTAATATTGTGGTTCTCCGCAATATTAAAAATCACTATGCAACAACTACCGTGACCACACGATTTAGAACATGGTGATATTAACAATGCAACATGGTAGAAATACTAAAGCTATGGACATTGGATTTCCTATAGGCTATGACGGATGAATTGCTTAAAAAGATGATAATTTACCCTAGTTGATCTCTACAGGGGTTACACATTCAAATAAATCTGATGTAAGATTCAAAAGGCCTTTACTAATCAATACAATCAAGGTGGGACAGACAAGACAATTGATGTTAGAATATTTGAGTTGAACTTAACTCATGATACAAAATCGACTTGTAAGGCATGAGATATCTTCAACTTATAAGCACATTCTCAGGTTATACATTATTCAATATGAGAATCTTAACAGGGTGCACTTGCAAATACTTTTTTCTATTCCTTTTTTAATCTTGGTCAACATTTTTTTCAACTTTCTTTGACAAGGGATTAGATATCTGACATTTTACTACCGTGACAAAAATGCAGGGTCTCTAGAGAAAAATATTACGCGTTTCTGTAACAGAAAAAGTCCAACATAACACAAGTAAAAGATGCTAAACATAAGGCTGATATTTACAGCAGAATCATAGTCACATATTAAAAATTTAGTATGCATGTTGATTAAGTATCCTATATAGATCCCAAATTCAATTAAGATCGATGTGTGTTTGATTTGTCTCCTATGTATTTGCCAAAACTGACTTTTCCTTTCATTTTGTGGCCGCAAAAGCCAAAACCTAAGTGTCCTTTTGTTTATGGTCCACTTTCTCAAGTTGTCTTCATATCATAGCTGGCCAATATAATAACCAGAGCTAATCCCAACAAGAATCTTAGGTCCCAAGAACTAGAATTCATTTTTGGTGAATTTACATCTCACCTATCTCTAAACAGACAAAATCAACTCCAAAAAATGTCTTACATACAAGCACATCCACATCACTTGAGTATTGGTATCCATCCAAACATAAAGGTGAATAAGAATTTACCATAAATGTTTAATTAAGTCGTTTATCCAAACATCCTCTACATGTTGAGAATAATATGCCTAAATATATTTAGAAGATCTTAGAATTAGATTTATATTTAAATATATTTTAGATTTAAAATAAGATATCAATATATCATTAGAATATATATTTCTGGTTAGAATATTCTTAAGATTGGTTAGTTAGTTTTTTTTTACCTTATTTTAAGAATATGATTTATAAATATATTATTGTATTACAATTTAGCACTATATATAGAGCAATGAATACAGATTTATGATATCCAATTTCACATAAAAAGAAGAAACTTTTCCATACAAAATATATTACATATGATTTCGCTTCAGCAAATAAAAATCCATCACTACAATCCTATGTATTTGATAAGGGTGATGACATGAGTGTTGTATGAATGTTGTATGAATGTATGCAGAAGTTATTGTTTTATAAACTTGTGGATATGATGCTTTGTCTGTGCCTGGTTGGTGTATCTGCCGTTTTGGACATTTCAAAATCAACAAATCCTAAACAGTTTCACTTAAACCATGGGCCTTTTTACCATTAATTTAATTTAATAATATATTTATAATTATATATAGATTTGGACATAGCTCAACTATCAACATTGCTCTCAGTAGGACGTCTTAAACATAAGAGACATGTTCTAATCTTAAAAACTGAGCTCTAATAAAAAAAAAAGTGCAATTTTAATAATTAAAAATTATTTCAAAATATTATATTTTAACGAAATGAAACACAAAAAACTCAAACTACTTTATTTAAATTGTAAATAACGTCTCAATACAACTTAAATCTAATATCAGAATAGTCAAAATCCAAAAAATTAAGAATATTGGTGCAATTTTTCAAAGTTCGGATATATTATAAAAAAATAAATAAAAAATTGAGCCCCTCACCAATTGGGGTCTGTGCTAGGCTGGATGTACATCCTCATAGCCAGCCCTCTTTCATATATAACTTTATTTTTTCAATTGGAAATCAACCTATCTTTTTATTTCCTTTCAATTGCTTAATAATGTGATCGGGCATATAATTTTATCTGTCCCTTCTATATCTAAATTTGAATTTCTCTGTACTCTCTATTGAGTTATCTATCTCTCATTTCCACAACTAATTATGGCCAAGTTTGAGTGCACATTTTGAGATGGTAGCTAACTTGCACACTTTATAGTCATGTCCCATAGTATCAGTTATGCAAATGATAAGCATAATATTCTATCCATTATCTAAATAAGCAAAATATTAATCACTTTTTCTGTTTTTAATCTCTTAAAAGTTTATAATTAATTTACTATACACTTCTCTGATACTTAGCAACTTGCAATCCTTGTACATTCTCTTCTGATACCCAACTTTGTCTTTAAATAATGAGTCAACGTCATAATTGACAAAGTCAAAGGTTCAATTTCCGCGTCCCTTCGAGAATCTTTGGCATCAAAATAGTATCCGTTTATCTTTGTTTTCCCTTCTTTCTTCACACACAATTTATTCGTATTGCATGTAATATATAAAGGCAGCCAGTTCATACACAAATATTCCAACAAAGGCTAGTAGATTATGTGAACAAAAAGATATTGAAGCAAAATGCATTACCTTTCAAGAATTTGGTTATTCTTTTTCTTACTCACCCCTTTTGTTCACATTTATGGTATCAAAGATGAGACTAAGAATTCAGATAACAAAGTCATATCCATTGGGGTGATTATTGATGTTAATTCTCGTATTGGGAAAGAACAAGAAGTAGCAATGAACATTGCAGCCCAAAGTTACAACAACATTTCAAAGAACTACAAGTTAGCTCTCTATTTTCAGAATTCCACCAAGGATCTCCTCAAAGCCATCACACTTGGTTAGTATATCTATATCTAGTATTTGCTAAGAAAAACATTAAATTTTTCATGCCCTTTTGGTTAACTTTATTAAATGTGTATATATATAATAATGAAGAATGTGAGGACCCTGTATTGCAGCTGAAGAGATGATTAATATGCAAAAGGTGCAAGTGATTATAGGGATGCACACATGGCCAGAAGCAGCTATAGTAGCAGAAATAGGAAGCAAAGCTCAAGTACCTGTCATATCCTTTGCAGCACTAACCATAACCCCGCCATTGATGAAAGTTAGATGGCCTTTTCTGGTGAGACTAGCTAACAATGGTACACCATATATAAAATCCATTGCAGAAATAGTGCAGGCTTATAGCTGGAAGAGAGTAGTAGCCATCTACGAAGACGAAGGGTATGGTGGAGATAATGGAATGCTAGCCCTACTAGCTGAGGCCCTTCAGGATGTTGGTTCAATGATTGAGCACCACTTAGTCCTTTCACCAATTTCTTCTCTACATGATCCACAAGAGCTAGTTAGCGAAGAGATTATTAAGTTAAATCAAACGCAATCTCGGGTGTTCATTGTGCTGAAATCATCTTTAGAAATGGCAATTCATTTGTTCAAAGAGGCTTCAAAAGTTGGACTAGTGGATAAAGAATCAGTTTGGATAATCCCAGAGAGCATAACTAATTTGCTGGACTCCGTCAATAAATCTGCTATTTCCTATATGGAAGGAGCTTTAGGAATTAAGACCTATTATTCAGAAAGAAGCAAGGAGTATCAAGAATTTGAGGCTCAGTTCAGGAGAAATTTTCGGTCCAAGAATCCCGAAGAAGATAACCGCTACCCAGGATTTTATGCTCTACAAGCATATGATAGCATTAACATTGTAACTCAAGCTATCAACAGAATAACCAATAGCAGCTCAAAGACTTTACTAAGAGAAATACTGTCGAGCAATTTCCTTGGTTTAAGTGGCCATATTCAACTTGAAGCTGGCCAACTCATGCAGAATAATCTTGTCCTAAGGATAGTAAATGTAGCTGGAAAGAGTTACAAAGAATTATGCTTTTGGACTCAAAAACATGGCTTCACTACAACCCTACATGCAGGACAAGGTGGAAATACAGAATGTCTCAAAGGTGTACGCTGGCCTGGGAATTTGGACAGAGATCCAAAGGGCTGGAACATGCCTACTAAACAAAACCAATTGAAAATTGCAATCAGAAGCAGAACCTCATTTTCCAAGTTTGTCAAGGTTGAGTATGGCCATAACAAAACTCATGATAAATATAGTGGATTCTGCATTGAAATTTTTGAGAAAGTACACAGACTTTTGGGGTATGATCTGCCATATAAGTATCATTCCATTGATGGAACCTATAATGATTTGGTTCAGCTTGTCTATAACAAGGTATCAAATCTATCATTTCTTTTAAATGAAATGTTTTATTTTGGTTTCTATTTGATTATCATTAGTATCCTCCCTACCACAGTTCATATGTAATTTGTGATTAAGAATGACTAATAATTTCCACTAAATGCAACTTAACTATTTTGAATTTTGAGAATCAATATGTTTTTGCTTTATTGATTTGTGGAATTTTTGTTTATTTGTGGTTAAACAATGATGGAAGACTTTTGATGCTGTTATTGGGGACATGACTATAATAGAGGAAAGATTGCAGTATGTGGATTTTACAGTACCATATGCAGAATCAGGATTGTCAATGATAGTTCCAGCAGCATCTGAAGAGTCAGCATGGATGTTTACGAAGCCGTTTAGCTGGGAATTGTGGCTGGTTACAGGTGCAATCACGATTTACACAATGTTAGTTGTTTGGTATCTTGAAAGAGAACCCAATCCAGAATTTCATGGAAACTGGAAGATCCAGCTCAGCACAGCTCTTTGGTTTACCGTCTCCTCTTTGTTCTTTGCTCATAGTAAGTATCAATCTCAAACTTTTTTTCAAATTTTGATGCTAAATGAAATTACGCAACACAAACAAACCAGACTTTGATACCATAAACACGAACTCTAGCTGATAAAAAGAACCTCTTGTTTATTCAATATAGAAGAATGGTATATAATATATGCAAAGAGAATAACTACTTGAGTCATCGTTAACAGAAAATTAATTAACTGCTAATAACTGCCTATAACAGAAAAACTAATCATTACAGAATGGATGATAAACAGAACTGGTAAGGGATTACTTGATAAGTCTTAATTTGAAACAGTGAATTGAACTTAAGTAATGATTATGCTATTATCTTGCAGGAGAAAAAATGCACAGCAACTTAACTCGAGTGGTGATGGTATCGTGGCTGTTTCTTGTATTGATTATCAACTCAAGCTACACTGCTAGTCTTTCTTCAATGCTCACGGTCAAAAAACTGCGATCGAATGTCACAGACATTCAGTGGCTGAAGGACAACAACAAGAAAATTGGCTGTGATGGCGACTCGTTTGTTAGAACATTCCTAGAGAAAGTTGAAAGGTTCAAGCCAGAGAACATCATAAACATTACCGATGAATACAAGTACGATGAAGCATTCGCTAATAACAGCATAGCAGCTGCTTTTCTTGAGCTCCCATATGAAAAAGTATTCCTCTGTGAATACTGCAAGAAATACACTGGATCCACTCCCAGAACTAGATTTGGAGGATTAGGCTTTGTAAGTGATGATACAATTTAACACACTAAATAAAATTAAAAGATGTACATATATCCTTCTATCAAGTTGAATTCATTCAAAAATTAGTATTGCAGTATTGGATATTTGAAACAAAATTCATATACTTTTATGCAGATGTTCCAGAAAGGCTCTCCGGTGGCTAGGGACGTGTCTAAAGCTATATTACATCTCTCAGAAAATGCAGATCTGAAGAGATTAGAAGAAAAGTGGTTAATTACCTCACAGGATTGCTCCAACAACGCAACATCCTCCGACGATATGGGAAGTTTGAATCTTAGAAGCTTATGGGTGCTATATGTCATCTCTGGTGCTACTTCTACTATTTGTCTGCTAATATCAACAATCAAGTGTCTAAAACACAGTCAACCACATGAAGACTTGCCATTGCCACCAGAAGGCAATGACCACACAAGTGATGAAAGTGTGTGGAAAAAGGTTATTACATTAGCAAAGCAGGTTCGTAGCAAAAAGCTCAATAATCCAAACAAGGCACAAGATGTAATTGACTGTTTTTCGAGATCAGGTCATGTGAGCATCAATGATACCCCTGAACATTCACAGGAATTGGCTATATGTCATCAGAAGAGGTAATGACAACAAATGACATAGGAACCATGGAACCACATATACTTCAAAACAATTGCAAAATCCGACACTGTACATACCCATGTTAGACTGTGTTACGATAAAGAATAAAGGGGAGTTAAAGTAGCTAGGAATAGTTAGGGTAGCTAGTTACTTAGAGGGGAGTCAATTAACTATTGAAAAAAAGATTCATATCATTCAACAAAATTGTTATTTCCCCCTGTTTGTACCTATCAATCGCCCATTTCTCCTCTTCACGTTTGTAACAATCACTTCACAAATACATTTTATATTTTATAAGTTTTTACTTTTAATTCTTTTGAATATATATGTGGAAATATTCCAATAATGACATAAATAATAGTATTTCATTGACTAATACTAATTATAAACCATTAACTCTCTCTTTTAATTAAAGCTTTATGTGTTTCTTCTAATTTTATACTTTCATATTGTACCATGATTGTGTCTGATCTGATCTTATAGTTTCTAAATTTGGTGAATATTAAAATTTAGAAATTCTATCATTGTATTTGTGATTCTAACCAAAGAAACCATATTGATGTCTAATGGCCGAACAACAAATCAAAATTTTGTATACAATTAGGAAACATGTTCTTGAACTTTTCTCTAAAAGCCACCAAGAAATTGCATGGCATCCCTCACAACTGGTCTACATACATCATTCTGTTCTTTCAAGCAATTTCTGATCCTAACCAAATTTTATTATGAAATAAAGTTGTTTATACTGAAAGCCTGCTAGACCCAAACCCATCTAATCATGGACTCAAGTTCACAAAGTGCAAAATATTTCTTCATCGGTGTTATTTCACCAATCTTCAGTCAAAGCTTATTAAAATGATAATGGTAATCCAATAAGTTGAATTAATTAAATATGGTATGTGTGAGATAATCAATAATATCTGCATCAGTAACAAATTATTCCATAACCCATTGACAGTTTCAAATCGAACATTTAGCCAACCAAGTAAAAATTATATTATAGACCCATGCAAAAGATTCTTTGAAAATAACTAAAACCTAAGTTAGGGGTCAAAAGAATAGGTTTAACTGTGTACTCTTTTCGAAATCTTCACTGCAAAATTATTCTTTCACCAACATGGTTCTGCTTAACACTAAAACATCTCAAAATATGTTTAGGTTAATATAATTGAATACACTTCAAATTTTAGAAGCTAAAATTAACCAATGAGAAATTAAAAGCCATTAATTGGAGGGAGAAATTGCAGGGACCTGACCTGAGAGATGTCGTAGACGTAGTTGAATTTTTCGCCGTATTCATTGAGGTTTTGAACAAATAAGTAGTAGGAATTTGCAAAATACATTCGTTAAAAAAATTTAATATATAAAATAAATAAAATCTTCGAATTAAAATTAAACTGCTAATATAAATTTTTGTTATTTTATAATCCCAATTAAATTAATTCTAATACAATCATCTACGTTGATATACATAATATATTGCCCACAATTTATTTCGTATGTCACACATACACATGCACTTACAATATTACTTTCTTTTGTAAGAAAAAGAAGAAAAGAAAAAAAAATGGTTAAGTTTGGGAGGCCATAACCGATAAGAAGAAAAAGAGGTCAAACATATTCTAGGAACTTAACCTAGTTGTTAACAATGAAATCAATGGTTGGTTGGAAAGTCAAGAAGAGGTTGTGATATGCCTTCTCTGTTGGATGAATTGAATCCCAAAATATATACTTAAATGGGTCAGGGCACACACTTGAAGCCTTATTGCACAAAATTGATGCTTCAATGTATCCACTTCCACAACATCCACTATTAATACCTTCAAATCCTATCACATATAAACACATTTAAAAAATAAAATAAAAAATATTAATGCATTTGTCTTTTTATTTTAATTCAATTAATTAATTTAATTGTCAAGAGCAAGTGATAAAAAAAAATTAATTACGAACCATATCTTTGATGGGCTTGGATCATATTGGCTATGGGTCCATATATGTCAATGTAATAGATCTTAGCATCTGGACTAGATAAATTGAGCTGCAATTGCATTAGGTGTAATTCATGTTGAAGGAGCTGATTGAAATCTCTACCTATGGATGAATATTTTTCTATACAATCACGTTGCAAAAAGGCATTAGGGGAATGCATGGTGATCATCATTGGTAGACATCCCATTGGAGGTACTCCAGCTATTGCAATTTTTTTAGCTCCTTCTGCCAACAAATCCTGAACAAAAAATTTAGTCATTAATTTATAAAATTCATTAAGCAATTCTTAGTCGTATATATTAGTGCTACTATATTATGGAATTAATATGTATGATCCAACAAGTCATCAAACAACCTATGTGATGTACGAAACTAGTTTATTCATATTATCTTTGAAGCGGACTTTTGAAGATAAGATTTGTATGCAAAATACATCACTATAATTGTAGTCATTTTCACTACTACGTCAATAATAATTTGTAGAATTTTGAATTGGTAAAAGTAATAATAATAATAATAATAATAATAATAATAATAATAATAATAATAATAATAATAGTAATATATTAAAAAAATTAAGAAATACCCTAGTCTCTAAATACAAAAAATAAGGAATCAGAATAAAACTCAAGGAATCTAAAAACCGCTTAGAAGAAATGACTATGTCATTTACATCTATCCAAGTATAAACTTTTAAGTGTGTTTGGTTCAGAAAAATAGAGAAAAATAATTTTAATAAGTGGGATGAAAGGTAAGACTGATAATCTACAATCAAATCAAATAAAAACTACAACAATTGAATAGAAAAGTTGAAAATCTAAGAAATTGAAAAAACCAAAAATAAATATTTTTAAAAGATTGGATCAGTTTTGGAATTCCAATTATGGTAAAAGAAATAATAATAGTATCATATTCAAACCAAGCCTCAAAGTTATACTATTGATGCATATGTGTTAATGGTGATGAAAAATAAATTATCCAAAACAATATAAACTAAATATCATCGATAAAAATCAAAAACAAAAATCAATCAAATTCAAACCGAAATAAATTAGATCAAATATAATTTAAAAATCAAAATAATTGAATTATCAACTATGCAAAACTAAATAGATCAGATTAGATGTATTTTTTTAATCTCAAACCCAATTTAATCTTATATGCGAACATCCATAGTGAGAGGGGAGAAGAATGAAAGGATGGGATGACATATCATATTTGGTTGAAAAGAGAATAGATAAGAAATTTTACTAGGGAAAAAGTGTTAATTTACACTCTAAACTCTTGGAACATTTAATTAATCTATGAATATTTTAAACATTGTCTCTAAGATTCTATATCACTTCTTCTTTTTTCTCCAAAATTTTTTTAGACTCAAATGAAGTCTCTTTATTTTGTTTAATTTTAACTTTTGATTTTCTATTTTGAAATTCGAGATTTTTTTCTCATATTTCATATTTTATAAAAAAAAAATTAATCTCCCTCTATTTCTTTTATGATTTGAATATTTTGTTTATATTTTGGCGCTGATGTGTTACAAGTGATTTGGAGAGAAAAAAGTGACACGTCAGCGTATTTTTGTTGTTAATTTACAAATATTTTTTAATTAAATAATTTTATTTATTATAGTAAAAATATTAAATAATGTTATAAAATTTAACTTATTAGATTTTTCCCCTCAGCCTCTTCATGGTTTCACCGAGCCTTACTCTCTTCTTCTCTCTTTCTCTATCTCTATCCATTTCTGTCTCTTGTAACTATCCTTATATATCAAGTTGAAAATCAAAAGATTCAGCCAACTTGATTGCATATGAGAATGAGATTCTCTAATTAACCTCCTTCAAAAATTGAATCAAATAATTAAAATTTTAATTAATTTTTTCTCTCTATTTCACATCCCTCTCCAATTAAACACTTGATTCTCATACATGAAAGTGGTAAGGAGTCAAATGTATTATACAAAGGATAAAATGTGTTCCATTTATTATTTGTGGGTGCTTTAAAAAATATAAGATATAATTAAGATTTTTTTTAACTCTACTATATTTATGATTATGAGCTCCAATAATTTTGGCTAGTGATAAAAAGAGATATATTGAATTTGCAGATTGCAAGTTTGATTTTCTCTAGTATCATTAAAATGTGACTAATAAAACTACTATAGTGACACTTATGTATATGCAAATACATTGATATGCAAGATTTCATATTCAAATTCAGATTTCTCTATTTCTCTACTAGACAAAAAAGAAAAACGTAATTAAAATCTTCATTTTATTATTATTATTTTCTTTCATAAAGGGATTAAAAACATCTAAATATTAAAATAGGAATTATTGATAGTTGGGTTTTTAAATACATTTAAAAAAATGGGTAAAAATGTAAATACCTAAAGAAAAATGTTCAAAATCAAATTTTTAAAAGTTTGGGTCAATTTTGAATTTTTAAAAAAGATTAGGACCAATATGAGATGTTTTAAAAATATATAGGGACTACTTTGCAAATTTTTAAAAAATAATTGGGATCAATTTGCAAGATTTGAAAACAAATAGGGACTAATATATAAAATTTAAAACTTATAGGAAAACAATTTACAACTTTTTTAAAAAATTATTTGGAGCAATTTGAAACTTACATTTTTATAGTGTAGGGATGGAATTTCAATTATTGTTTTAAAATAATATTTGAAACTTCCTAAATTTTGCTTAGTACTTCAAAATTCTACAAATTTATCATCCATATAAATTAATAGTTACATTAAACTATTTAAATTATCCTCTAAGATTACATTTGAAAATTTCCTCGTCCAAGCATCTCCTAATATTTTTGAATACCAAATTGTTATTTTTCGTTTCTCATGAATCATGGTTTTCGGACTTTTTGTCCTGAACAAATTTGAGAATTTTGTCCTAGATGACTTGAGCATTTACTTTTTACATATCCATAAGAGTGAATTCAAATATCACGCTCAATGTCAGAATTTTGCCCATTAAGTATATGTAAGTGCTTTTTTAACCTTTAAGTTATCCTATGATAAATTGCAAGACTCAGCTAACAAACTTTTTCTCTCATAAAAAAGCGAGCACTCCGAGTATTTTGTTAGATATACTACTAAGCATTCAATTATTTAATATTACATCACTTTTTATATATTAATATTTTTAACGTAAGGTATCCATCTTTTGTCAAAGTTACCAAAGACTTCACCAAAAAATAAAGTTATTTAAGGGGGCACTGTTACATCTTTCGTCTGTTTTGATATCATGCTTTATGGTATATACAAACGTGCTCGTCTAAGTAACTAACTTTTCCCATTAATATACATATGAACACAGTACGTATAATTAACACGTATATACGTGTGGAATATACACACGTGTTCGTGTATGTAACGAACTTTTTGGTTATTCAATTTATAAAAAATACAAAACCAAAATGATACACTGTATCCCGTGAGTCTAAATAAATTTGGCCCAATAAGTTGGAGCATAATCTTGAACATAAGGACTCTATAAATCTCTTTCCAGCTTTGGGATTAGGTTAGTGGGTCAAATCACTAGTTTGTTAGTACTCATCATAATAACAATGAGTAATCGATGACATTTATTAGGAAATATTTAATTTATTTTTAATTAAGAAGTCTTTACTCTCTGTGACTGTACTTACACAAAACTTTAAGTACATTAAAGTATTAAAACTTCGACATTAACAATGTTCTTGTAGCTATGAATTAAGTATAAATCTATAAGATAAGAAATATTTAATTTAACATATTAGATTTTATCAATATTTTTTCCCTAAATTATCAATATTTTTAAAAAATTAAATATTATTTCTTATCTTAACAAATCAGTTTTTAAACTAAATGGACTTTGATAATATTTGATTTGGTTTAAAAGTAAATAAAATCTTATTAATTATTGTTTCAACACTTGGAGATAATTTAAATATTAAATTATAAATAATTTGGTAAAAATGTTAAATTATAAGTATTTTAAGTAAAATAAATATCATTGTTTCTATTTCCAACTTAATCAATTTTATAAAAACAAAACACAGTAAGAATTTTTCTACCCCACATATAGTATGCCCTGCAAAGACTTCCTTTTCATTAGAGGCAACAGAGACCTACTTTCCTGTTTAGGTTTCCTTCCTAAGACAGAGTTTATGAAAATGGAAAACCAACAGTAGATAATGAGAGGCCACACTATGGCTAGTGGTCCAGTTAATTATTCATAAAACCATTAAATATTAACCATTCTAGAAACAATATATTAACCATAGTTCTCTAGTTCCAATACTTTCAACCAACTAACTGTTTTGTATTATTTGAACAGAGAATAAAATTCTAACCAAACTCTTCCCACTGAATCACTTTAGGAATGTTTTTGGAAGTGCACATCATTTATGCTGTTCTACAATTCTCCTGCTACATCTATTAAATAGTATATTCACATATTACTATCTAGAAGATTTAGCCAAGTGGAATGAGTTGGAATTATTAACAATGTGTGTTCTATGCTTCAATTTCTGCCGCTAATAAAATTTATTCCCCTCAAATAAATTAATCGCCTATATGTGCGGATGATATATTTTATCTTCATTTAAAATTAATTCTACATTTAGATGAGATGTATGATTCTTTTGGTTTAACCTATAGTCTCAAGTTCAAATCTCATTAGGAATGTGAAAAAATTAAAAACTCTTAATGGAGTTATTTTCGTATAATAAATTTTTTAGATATGTTAGACCTTGATGGATCGTTAAGATCAAGACAGGTTTCATGGTTCATAAAAAAATGACAAAAATATTTATAGATAATCCACCAGCATGTTGGCAATAGAAGTTGAATACACTCTTATAAGATATGAGTTAATTCTTTACCAATTAGACCAACATTAGCTTTAAGAATGACTTTTGTCACTCATATATTATAAAAAAATTTAAAGAGTCTAGCTCACAAGATTAATCTATGTAATTGGGTCCAAAAATAAATCAATCAAATTTAAGGAGGTGACATAATTTAGCTCAAGATTGTCTACTTCATCTAAGTAATCTTCTAGTTGTTCTTGTTATGGCCATGAAGTTGTTAATTTCAGTGTTTTGCTTTCATTTTGATGTGAAATTTGGTTGCAGGATCAGTAGGGTTGGATCTTTATTAATTAGTTTCCTTATCTACTCTCAACTACAGACTGTACCAATTATACATTGTTGTCTCTTTCTCATAAGTAGGTGCCATCCAATTGTCTGAGCCTTTCTTTTCTTACCCATCCATAGAGTAGTTGTGTGTTTTTATTGACACAAGTTTGTCTAATGACAGAAGCTAGTTCTGACTATTATTTCCTTTGGTACATCTATAATAATAATATTGTCAATATCCCCCAATTCAGTTGGTGACAAAAAATAATTTTGAGAAGTGTTGTGTGAGGTTACCTAAGGTTTAAGAAAAAGAGGTGTATATTTATATGGTAACATAGTAAGTAAACAGGGTTATCACTACTAAAATAAGTGTCTAGAGAAAATTAGATGATTTCTGGAAATTACAAATTATTGACCATCATACTAGTTTAGCTTTTGCAAATATTTCTCAAAAAGATCAATATAAGTGGAAATTAAAACAAAAAATAATGATGATAACACATTTTTGAACACATATTTTACAGCATACTTTTTTTATTAGTTAAAATACATGTAAGTTTTGTCAAATTTATATGGAACCTACATGTTTTGAAGAGATTTATTCAAATTTTAATTAATTAAATATAATATGTTAAGAAATGTATACTAAAGAGTGGATTTCTAATACTACTCGCTAAACAAATTTATTGTTAAAAAGTCAAAGAACACCAAGAGTAACAATAGACTGAAAAGTCCAACTACAATGAAATTTTTATACTATATTTTGATTTTTAATACATTAAATATACATCTCATATCTCTTATATATATTTAGTTCATTCTCAATAATAGATATAGGACTAGCCATTTAATTAGACTAGGAATCACGTGGTAGATGTTAAAACCTATATTAAGATTAGAGTTTTTGGTTCAAAATATATTTTATCTCTAGTTTTTAAAGGAAATAGATTTTGGTAATTAGAAGTTTGGTTGGAAACTAATTAAAAATTTGATTAGTTATTTTAGTAAATGTTTAAACTCAAATTTTTATTTAAAAAAAAATTGTCTTTTACTTAAGTTCATCAGTCAATTGATCTAACCTTTGTTTTGTTCAATGTTTTGTTCATGTATTTCTCCATGCATAAAAAATGTGTAGACTTTTTTATTGATAATCTAGTATAGATTTGTTGGGTCCAAAAAAAAGATAATAAATCTAGTGTAGACTTGTTGAGTAAAAAAAAATTATCTAGTGTAGACTTGTTAGTGAATAAAAAAATATAATGTGGACTTGTTTAATCGTATCGTAGTACGAGTACCCCTGTACTAATATATTAAAGTCATTTATGGCAAACATATGAGTTTGTTATTTTTTGGGTCACATATGAGTTGGTTTTTAACCAGCAAGAATAAGTAACTTATTTATCATCAAAGTAAAAAATAAAAAACATTTTATTATTGAATGAAGATATCATTAAGGTGGTAATTGAACCAAACCTGTAAAAATTGTTTGATATGTTGGATCAAGAACTGCTGGTAGGCTAATATAGTAGTATAGCTCTGTCTTCTTATTGGCAGAGTAAAATAATTAAGAGCAAAGTCATTTGTACCAGCACTCATGAAAAATACTGCATTCTTCATATGATTTTCAGTACTTTGTTTGCCAATCACAGCTTCCATCTTCTTTTTGCATTCTCTGAAATATTCCACCTGAGTTGGTATTGGAATTACATTCTGTAATAAACACAGAATCTCACTCATATTAATTAGCCTGTAAATATATAATAGAAAGAAAAATAAAACTTATTAAAATTCTCCTATGAATTAATTACAACTACATTTAACTTTCTTTCAGGTCTTGAAGTTAGTCAGAATGAAAAAACAGTGTGAGAGACTGAGAGATTTCACATGTGTTGCATACTATGCCGCCACATCAAAAATTATCCATGAACACCTATTTTATTTTTTTTAGTACAAGGAAGATATTTGGTTAATCACTTGAAATTTTTTTTGTTAATTTAGTTGAATAGATGTTTAATTTAAATCACATTAAAAATTATGATCATTTATGCACTTAAATTTACCACATATTTTGTAGTAATTTTAATTAACTATTTATTTAATTGAATTCACTATATTTTTGCATTTATTAATGATGATGCAAGAATATACAAAAAAGTAGATCTCCTGCATCATTAATGAACACAAGTTTTCAAAAATAGAGACAATATTATTTTAGTAAGTCCACATAATTTATTGATAAATTTTGTATTAGAAATTAATAGAAAGAAAAATTATTGATGCATACAGAGATGGTTGGTGTAAGTGGATCATATCCAGAACCAGCAGAAGCAAAACTAACTCCTGTCATAAGCTCTTCAACATTGTTCCTATAATTTGGATCCAAATAAGCTGGAAGAAGCTCTTTTTTCACACCTACATAAGCAGCTGCAATGCATTCACACATATATAGTCACATACCACACTTAATGAAATAATAAATCTTCAACTTATAAATTTAATTAATGTATTTGTAAAAGTAAGTTAATTAGTTAATTACCAATGAAATCAGTGGATAGCTTTCCATTAGAGAATCTTCCAGTAGGAACATGATTTGTAAAATCTCTTCCATATGGTGGAAAGTTGCTTCTGAAAGGTGTATTTATATAGTTATTATTTCCAGGGTCTACTGTGGAATCTCCAAATACATAAAAGCCAGAGACTTTTTTGTTTAAAGATTCAACACTTGATGTGAAACATAATAACAAGCAAAGAATGAAAATCATTTTCATAAAAGAAAAAAACAATCTTCTATCAGAGTTCTCCATGCCTGGATGAAACAGGTTCAATTGAGAACTTTGAAAATATTTTAGTGAAGTGATATATCTCTGTTGTGTAGTTATAGGCCAAGTGTACAAGTTTATATAACACGACTGCATTTATAACAACATAAAAGTATAATAAATTTCAATTATTGAAAAGAAAACCAAATATTGTAAAAAAATAATAATCAAATATTATGTATCTTAGCAAACATAATCCTAAATTTAAATAAAGGTCACTCTTTTTTAATTGTGAAGGGTTAAATCCTATGATACATACTTTGTCAAAAAAATAAAATTTCCTTTTATACATAGACTTTTTAATATAAAATGTGAGATATATGACCCATTCTTTCCTTAATAATTAGTTTTCTCGTGATCATAAATCAAAAAAGAAAAAGTTTGATCACAATAATTTATGAGGATATCAAATTTTGATGCAGTTTTTTTGGGTTAAATATGTGGTTAGTTTTTATAAAATTTCAAGCTTTTAATTTTAGTTTAAGTAAAATAAAATTATAATTTTTAATTTCTATTAAATTATTTAGCAAACAGTTTAAATCTCTGCTAAAAATAAATATTTTTAATTGTCTTTCAACTTAAAAAATTTAAATGATTTTTTGCAATCATATTTATAACATTATAAAAAATTTCTCCACAAAAATTTAGAACTTTATCACTTAGGATGAACTAAATATAAATATTTCAAAAATACAAAACTTAAGATATAAAAAGTAACGAAAATATTGACTTAGAAATCAAATTATAATTTTATTTTTTGTGGAAAAACTTTTTATTTTGTGGTAAACATACTTATAAAAATTCATTAAGAAATATATGTTGAAAACATATTGTGGTAAACATGCTTATAAAAATTTATTTTGAGACTAAAAGTGCATGCACATTAATTTTATAAGGAGTAAAAGTTGTATTTTTATTATAGAGGAACTAAAATTGAAATTTTTTATTTTTTCATAAGACTAAAAACATATTTTACCATTTTTTATTTATTTTGACTTTACCATAAATATTTTCAATCAAATTCATGTTTAACAATTTTAATGTTAATAATTAATATCATTAATATTGATAGTATTTTTTAGATGATGGAAATCAAATTTGTGACCTCCTTATCATTTACCCACCCAAATAATCTATTGTTTTTAAATATGTATACCATATAGATTTTTATATTATGATTTAATTTCTCCTTACAAAACTAATTAATAGGGTGGGAGACTTCTTTCAAGATGTGTAGTTTGAATTTTTTTCAATACATGTTTGTTTTTCTCAATACACCATTCACATTCAGCACTATTGATATTGATGCATGGATACTTGATACCAAGTTTTAGTGTAACATTTTATTTTTCAATTTTATCCTCTATTTAAATTAATTTATTTAGAATTTTATCATTCTTTGTCCAATTAAATAACTAATATTTTCAAATAATTACATCAAGCTTTTGTTGCAAGAACGTTTTTATAAATAAAAATGGACAAATGCGAGTCTCTACATTAGTATAACATAAAAAATTGTGCTTGTTTTAATTTTCGATACATATTTATAAATTTTGACATATATATATTTTTTTGTTAAAATAAATTTAGAGTGAAGGTCAGGGTGAGGGGATGGTGCTCTAATCTAAAATAAAATAATAAATTTTAAGATTTATTGAATAAGATATTATATTTGTCTCAGTATAATAACTGTACACTAATCAAAATCGAAACTGCAACTTGCAGATTCAATTATGCCTTTTTACTACTATATCAACTCATTAGAGTTTGTCATAGATTTAATTAATAAAAGAGAGATAAATTTATTTCTTAAAATAAAGTCATATTAACAGTGAAAATATTATTTCTTAAATTATAGTTTTTTTATGTCATTATACATCTTAAATTCAAAGTATGTAATTGTATATATATGTGACAACTTCTTCTCAACCACCTTATATAATTAATCATATTATTTAGGTGAAAGTCCAACTACATATAGCAAAATTGAAATGTAGTATTGTTGCATATAATTATTCAATCGGACAAGTAATATCTAGATATATAGTATTTTTCTTTTTTTGGGTCTATATATCTAGATATATAGCATTAATCACGTTCATATGGTGAATTGTGCTGTGCTTAATTATGATATTGACAAAAGAAAATATGATATTGCACTTTGCAGTTTGCACACACGCAATTTCATTTCAGAAATGCACGAAAACAGGCATCACATTACCTTTGACAACACCCATTATCTATGTATATATCACCAACCAATTTATTGTTTCTATGCAGATGTATATACTATTAATACATCTCATTAAGCAATAATAGAGAATCTAATTACTTTTTAAAACAAAAGAGTGTCAATGTATAGAAACATCACAATGATTGATGATATTTCATTAAATATTACTAGAAATGAAATTAAATTGCAAAAAACTAACTGCAAAAAAAATATATATATAATTATTTAAACAATTACAAAATTGAGCTAATGTATAACTCTTAATAAACAACTCATATTAAATATCTCAATCACATCTCTTAATAGGACCGTTCAAATATCATTCTTATAAATGCGTTCATTATAAATACAACAATATATATATGAATATATTTCAATAATTAAAAAGAATATGATTTATAAATTTAATTGATAAATATCGATATTATTATATTAAATATTATATTTTAAATTCAAATAATTCAAAACTTTGTCATTTTTATATTGCTGAGATGAATCGTTTATATACTGTGGATGCATCTCCACCCAAATTGGTAGCGTGACAATTATCCAACAACACTATGTGGTCTTTCACTAGGCTACGACAATAATGTTAGCATCCATATCAAGATACAATTACTATCAGATTTAGATAATTATTGATCGGATTATCAAGTAGAGTCCAAGATTACTACTATTTCATAAAATTAAAAGAGTATTTAATAATTTACAATCCGTTTAGGGTCAAATTAATTAGATAGTATTTTTTAACCCCATTTTTCAATAAGACATTTTAATTCAACCAATAAAATATGTGGTCCATTAAGATCAACAATAAGCAGGAGGGTAATCGATTTTGTCAACACTACCTACTAATAACACTAGCTAATATCAGCATGCCTCTTGAAGCAAACACACAAAGTAACTCTTGAAGTTGTAGCATACAATACTTCACTCCACATGAAATGGGATGGCTAAGACTTTCGCCTTCGCACAATGCCAGTTTATAAAATGCAATTTTATATTTTCCGCTATATCTTGTAATGATCATATTTATTTGTTTTGAAAAAATCTTTGGTTTTTTCTTTACAAATTGTTCAAATGCACATAGATTAAATTGTGCAACCTTTTCTTTCAAAATTTTGTATAGATTCAATTGGTGAAGGTTTTATTAAATATATTTTTAATATAGAGCGAATTTTTTTATAATATAGAGCGAATTTTTTTATTAAATATATTTTTAATCTTTATAAAATTGCGATATTTCAAGTTTAGTCTCTAATTTATTTTTAATTATTTTTAATCTAATTTAATAGAGATTTTTTTAAAGATTAAAATTAGCATTTTTTTACGAAGAAATTTTTTCAAAATAGCAATTAAAAGTGAATAAAAAAAAATTTAAAAACTAAAAAGTTGAGAATTTTTTAATATGGACAAAAATTTATTTTACTTTTTTTTAAAACCCAATTTTTAAAATTAGAACTTGACCTAAAAAATGTTTAAGACAACTCTACTTACACCCCACCCAAAAAAAATAGTAAACGTTCATTTGCTTCATTCGACAAGGTTGTAAGGGGAGGGGTTTATACATGTCAACCAAATTTTCTACCTTAAACCACACTCGAAAGAAAAATAAGGAATAAAAAAAACAAATGATTTACCGTTTCGAACACCTCATTACAACCAACACACAATTGAGAGATTATAGACAACATATCATGTCAAAGAGAGCGCAACATCCGGAATGGACTAAACATCTAAGATTTTTAAGAGACTTTGACACCATATCTCAATCCAAAACATTAAGACATCAATGTTTCCTCGATTCCTAATCAATGTGGGACTAACCACTCATAATTGAATTCCAATAATCACCCTCTCAATTGTGAGTTACCCACCACTAGACTTGATCATAGTGTTTTTGCTCCCCCACCAAGCCAAACCAGACTTGTTGAGAAGTATGAGATAGTGCGACATCCGGAATGGGCTAAACGTCTAGGATCCTTAAGAGACTTTGACACTACATCTCAACCCAAAACCTTAAGCATTAGGTTTATGGATCATTCCTTTTATATATCCAATATTTCCTCTATTTCTAATCAATGTAGGACTAATTATTCATAATTGAATTCTAACACTAAAATTTCAACATCGGCCTACTCACCTATGGATCCAACTAAAATGAGGTTACCTCGACATTCCCAAATGAGGTTTTCAAAAACTCCACACACTAATTTTGTCTAAAACCCCAACGCCCATCATTTAATCTTTTTACTTCCTTCCACCATGATTACACTTGACCCTCGTTAATAAACCCTCCTCCAAATCACCATATTTAGATTATAGTATTTTTTCCCCGCATGTTATCTTTTCTTATTTCTAACTTTTCAACAAAAATTTATCTAGTAGAGCCAAATTAAATGCTTTCAAATTTTTTACACCTTACTCTCCCATTTCGTTCTCACAACAAACTTTGTTCCATTTTTTCAATTTATCTTTATGGCTTATTCACTCCCTCCCTACAAAACTATTTGAATAAAGATTTAAGTTTAGATATAATATATTATGGAACTTTTGATAAACTCAAATAGAACACAAGCAACATAGAGTGATTAAATTACAACAAGACAATATGACCATCCATTAATAAAATTTTACTTCTCCATGACAATAGTCTACTTCTCAATTTTGATTAGAATTGGCTCCCAAGTCTTTTTACTTCAAGGATTTACCCCAATTGACATACCTCCGATTTAACAATTTAGTAACCTCGATGAATGAGGATTTGGAAGAAGATAGTCGTTTATGGATGATTTTTTACAGTTATATTTAGGAAATTATAAGAATCTCTCCTACAAAAATTTAGAATTTTTTAACAAGGAATGAATTAAATATGAATTTTTAAACTTTTGGTATTTAAAAGTTTATATTTAATTCATCTTTTGTTAAAAAATTCTAACTTTTTGTGGGAGAGATTCTTATGATGTTCTAAAAATAAAATGATACACATGAGTTGACTTAAAAGCAATGACCAAAATTATAAATATAAAACATTTGAGAAACTATTGTATAATAAAAAAAATTAAATGAACTAAAAACGAAATATGATATATTTATAAGGATTAAAAGCTTATTTAACCATTAAATGTAGCTCGCCACTCTCTTTCTCTTATTCCAAATCATCTTTTTCTTTTTCTTCCATTGAAAATGAGTAATTTTAAAATCATTTTTACCTTAAAATCACATCTCCAACTCGTTATTTTTTTGTTTTATTTAAATAAGTGGTTTTTATATATATTTTATTTTTCTTCTCATTTTATTGGTGATTTCATCGTCTTGATTGTGACGTTGTTTTGTCTGTCGTCTTAGTTTGTTGTTTTGTTTTCTACTTGTTGCGGTGTTTTATTTTGTTTCAAGTTTGTAGTTCATGTGTTTGTTGAAATGCTTGAGAATGACACGTTAAGTCGGTACCTTATATTGTGTAAGAAGTTTAAAAATGTTATCACCAAATTCAACATTATATCGTCCTTACATATATTGTCAATATATAGTTGAATTGTTCATCTTAGAGGTCACATATAGTCTATATTAACGAAAACCAACATATATATTTTTTTCATAGAGGAATAAAATTAAAAATAGTGTATCTTGCATTATTCTTGACTATTGATTATATTGGAAGAAATTAGTTAGGTTGTCAGAATTAGGATTTGATTTTATAATTATTCACTTCTGAAATATTTTTATTTATCGATAGCATATTTTTTACTTTTTTATTGATCTCAAAACATGAATGAAGAATATTTCAATCTATGATCAATTTAATTATACTATTATCAGCATTTAAATGAAATTTACTCTAAATGAGAAAAAAAATTAAACTTAAGTCATAAGCCTAAGTTATATTAAAATTTAAAGCGAATTTACAGACGTGGTCTTTCTAAAGTCCACAAATATTTAGTAAAATTATTAAGTTTTTGTTTGAAATAACTATAAAATCATTTATTAAATTAATTAACCAATTTCATGTAAAATTTATTTTTAATTATTAATAAAAATTTGATCCCTAAAAAAGCATTGATTTAATTATAAAAAAATGATTTGGTTCAATATTTGTTGAAAATATTAATTTTATATAAAATTTTAGTAATTTTAGTTTTAAAATAAGAGAAATCAATATCATTTTATTGAATTAAAAGTATTATTTTTTAAAAGTTTAAAAGACGATTTGTTTTGAAAGTCTTACTTTTAGGTGAGTCTTAAATTCAGGTACATCCAATCAATTTACATCTAATCAATTTTGATTTTCACTGTATGGATTATTTGAGTTTAACCACTTGGCTTCTACAACATAAATTTGATTCTTCTAAATTTTATATTATAATGAATTAAGAAAAATTAAATTTAACATTTAAAGAGACTCATATATTCATGTCATGTTACCAAAAATTTATGATGAAATTTAGAAGCTTAACTGCAAATAAATTTTTTAAAATGAGACATTTTGAGTACTAAAAAACAAAATTAGAGATTTTTAAGTTTAATTAACTTTAAGAATATTAAACAACACAATAATAAATATTATGTATCCATATGATTAACTAATTTTATATTAAATTAATTAATTGCAAAAAGTGAGTCAAAATATATTACAAGATCTAAAAATATAATAATAAAAAATTAATCTTATTAATTAAATTAAAATAAATAAATTTGAGATATTTTTTATCAAAAAATAAATTTAAGACTTTGTTTTTGGAAAACGGCTGACCCAAATCACAGCATGTAATGAGACACAACTCATTAATCTCCATAATATTTATATGATAAAATTTAAAAAGTTATCCTATTCTAAAAGAACTCAAACAAACAAAGATGATCCGAAAAGTAAAGCTGTCGTAGGATAAGGAAGATCAATTGTCCACATCAGTACTTGATTTTAGATTTATAGACACACCTTTTCTTAGAAGGGTTTATGCCTATACCTATTTCTCCAATGTGGACAAATTCATCCAACGTTCCTTGTGGCCTATTAAATAATTTATTTTAAGTTTTTTTGCAACAAATATTTTTATAGAATATAAAAATATTGAATAATGATTTGATACAGATGACACAATAATAATATCTATTTATATAAATACATAAATTTAATCATATATTATAAAGAAATAATAATAATAATAATAATAATAATAATAATAATAATAATAATAATAATAATAAAGAGAAACAACTATAAAAGGAGCCGCATCAAGAGATGAACCACTGTAAAGAGAAACAATTCAAGAAGTTGCATGAGCCACATCAAAGTGTCATAATAAAGAGAGAAATCAATCAAGAGAGTCACAATTAAGAGAAGAGAAGAATCAAACCAATAACAATTTCAACACCAAAAGCTTAAGACCCAAAAGTAAGACAAAAAGAGGAGAGGACAACCAAAAAACTAATCCTTAAAAAACAAATAAACACAACTGCTAGAACACCGCATGAATAAAAAAAATGATTTCACTCCAAAACATTTATAACTCAATAATGAAGTAATGGTAACACAATTCGTCGAAAATCAAACAAAACTCTAAAAACTAAATTATCAATTGAGATTCATAAAAAAGAGAGGAGAGGAGGAGAAAGATAAAAGAGGTTAAAATTATAAATTATAATAATTAAATTAGCAAAAATATTGAATTGATGTAAAAGATTCAATATTAGTCTTCTTTTAAATGGATACGTAGAATAAATCACATATCAGAAAATAATAATAATAAATAAATTTTAATTTAATTTAATTCTAAGAAATACTCTAAACATATTTTTTAGGTTAAATACCACACTTGGTCCATTAATTTAATTTCAGTTAACATTTTAGTCTTTTATTTTTTTTTTTTTCGATTTGGTCCTTTATTTTAATTTTAAGTGACAATTTGATATTTTATGTTTTAAAATGTCAACAATATTATCCTTATTTTTTGCAAAAATTCAAAAAATTCATAAAAAATTTCAAACAAAACTCATAAAACTAATTATCATTCTCAATATAATGTAATTTCATCAAATTCATAACTTAAATCTTTAAATAGACTCATATTTTCATCTCCAACAACATCAAATAAAGAATGACAAATATGAATTTATTTGAATATTTGAGTTACGAATTTGATTAAATTTGTTTTATATTACAAAATATAATTAATTTTATTAATTTTGTTTGAAATTTTGATGAATTTTTGAGATTTTGTAAAAAAATGATAATATTATTGACCAAATCAGGAAGAAAAAAAAAATAAAGAACTAAAACGTTAACTAAAATTAAGTTAAGGGATCACAAGTGATATTTAGCCTATTTTTTATACTGCAATGAACATTCACTATTATTGTAGAAAATTTTAGGTGGACAACCAATGAGAATTATCTATTTGATCATACATACTATTAAAGTGGGTGAAGTGGGATGATTTGATATATTAGATAACCACCGTAAATTATTAAATACATATAAAACTCTTTTACACTTACTATGTTTATCCATTTTTCTTTAATTTTATATTTTAATAGTTAAGGTGAAAGTCAAATAATTTAAAAGATTTAACATAAAAAATTTAGAGTGATTGTGTTATAATTTTTTTTTTACAAGAGATCGTAAAATAGTAAATACTAGACAGGATAGTGCAAAGTTGTACACAATAATTTTTTGTAGTGCAATGATCATTGTGATTGATGGTCGATGTATATAACAAACAATTTTACATTACACTATGTTTGATATTTTTGTGCATAAAAAAGTAATAATATAATTTTTACTATAATACATTGATGTGTATATTATATATATACACACACAGATTTATGAATGCAATTACTAATAAATGAGATGAAAAATTATCTCAAGAGAAGAGAGAGCGAGATAGATTACTAAAGAGAAAGACATAGAGATAAAAAAGATATAAGAATAAGAGAGAGTCATGAGAGAGAAGAGAAATACTATAGAGATTAGAGAGAAGGAGGAAGAATAGAAGAGAAGCGAGAGAGATAAAAAAAGGAGAGAGAGAGAGAGAGAGGAAAGAGACATGAGAGTGTAGATATAGAGATATAAAAAGAGAGAGAAAGAATAGAAGAGAAGCTAGAGAAAGGTAGGGAGAGACATGAGAGAGTATAGAGAGAGTGAGGGACATGAGGCAATTTTTAGTAGATTTTTTTTTTTTAGTGAGGGACATGAGGCAATTAAAAGAATATTTTGAATTTTTTTATATAGTTAATACTTGAGACAAAAAGATGTCTCATAGTTTACAACAAGTTCTCCTCTATATTTTAACAAATCAAACACACTCTAAATTCTTAAAATAAAAGCCTTATAATATATGTAGAGAGAGAGAGCTGGAGAGAGAAAAATAAAATACAATTTAATTTATTATATCGTACCCTTATTTCATGTATCATATTATCTATTAACCACTTTGATTCTTCTTTATCCATCACATTATCTATTAACCAATAAAATATTTGTTTTATCTCTCTTTTTTCCTCCGTACTCATTACATTTCAAACTTCAAATTTTAAATCTTATCTTACCCCTTGCACCGTTTTTCTATCATTTTGTTCTTCCTTCCTAAAAATTTTCTATCATTTTGTTCTTCCTTCCTAAAATTTTGAAGCATTAACTCTTATGTTAAAATTGTACAACAAAATATAATATTAAAATATTTTAAAGTAAGTTTTGTCATTAGTACATAAAAAAAAACATTATAAAATATTTGTCATTGATACATAAAAAATATTTGGCAAATATATAAAACGAGACAAATATTTTTCATTGATACTTAAAAAACCTTAATAAGTACGGACACATATTTGTCACCAATAAATATTAAAAAAAATACGATATAAATATTTATCACTAAAAAATAAAAAATATGGGACAAATATGTATCGATGATAAATAAAAACAACCCGAAATAAATATTTGTTAAATATGTGTATATAAAAACATGAGATCAGTATTTAGCACTCATAAATATTTAAAAAAAAATATAGGGCGCTTATAAGTTATTGATACATAAAAAATACATGACGTATATTTGTCACCGATAAATATTATAAAAAAAAATAAGACAAATATTTATCATTATAAAGACTCGACAAATATTAACCATTAATACATAAAAAAATATGGAACACATAATTTTCACCGATAAATATTAAAAAAAAACTCTTGAGATAAACATTTATGAGGATAAATATAAAAAAATGGAAAAAATAATATTTATAAACGATAAATATAAAATATATGGGGCAAATATTTGTCGCTGACACATAAAATCACATGAACACAAATATTTATCACAAATATATATATAAAATACGAGATAAATATTTATCACTAATAAATATAAAAACACTCGACAAATATATCTTTTTGATATATACAAAAATACAAGATGTATATTTAAGAACGATAAATATATTAAAAAAAAAAACACATAACAAATATTTACCACTAATAAATATAAAAGAACATGAGACATATATTTGTTATTGATACATATAAAAATATGTGGCACATATTTGTCACTCATAAATTAAAACAAAATTACTAATAAACACTTATTATTGATATATGAAAAAAGTATGAAATAAATATTTATAACATATAAATATAATCAAATTAAAAAATACATGATTAATATTTATCATTGATACATAAAAACAACACAAGACAAATATTTGTCACGAATAAATATACAAAAAAATACGGAATAAATATAAATACACATGAAAAACATATGTTATTGAAAAAAAAAAAAAAATACGGGACACATATATATAATTGATACATACAAAATAAATGACACATGTTTGTCATTGATAAATATTATAAAAAAAACGATAAAAATATTTATCGCTAATAAACATAAAAAAACATAACACAAATATTTGTCATTGATACATAAAAAATACATGACACGTAGTTTTCACTAATAAGTTTTTTAAGAAAAATCACAAGATAAACATTAATTTATCGCTGATAAATATAATAAAAACGTGTGGAAAATATTTATAATCGATAAATATAAAAATATGAGTCAAATATTTGTCATTGATACATAAAAATAACACATAATAAATATTTGTCACAAATATATATATAAAACACGAGATAAATATTTATCACTGATAAATATAAAAACATTGGACTGCTATATGTTATTGATATATAAAAAAAATATTGAACATATATTTAACAACGATAAATATAAAAAAAATAAAAATAAAAACACGAAATCAATATTTGACAATAATAAACATAAAACAACACAAGACAAATATTTATCATTGATATGTAAAATATTAAGTGAAACATAATTGTCACTGATAAATTAAAAAAATTACGGGATAGACCCTTATCACAGATAAATACAAAAAACACGATATAAATATTTATAACAAGTAAATTTAAAATGAACACAAATAAATAATTATCATTGATACATAAAAACAACATGAGAAAAAATACTTATCACGGATAAATATATAAAAAAAACACAACAATAATTTATCACCTATGAAATATACAAAAAATATGGAACAAATATTTGCCGCCAATAAATATTAAAAATATCCACGTAATAAATATTTATAATCCATAAATATAAAATAATTACGAGACTAATATTTGTTATTGATCCATAAAAAAAATATGACCTATATCCGTCATTGATCAATTTATTAAAAAATAACTCATAACAAATATATGTGATTAATACATAAAATAAGATAAAACAAATATTTATTGCTGATAAATCTAAAAAAGCACAAAAAAATTGACAAATATTTAGTAATAAAATCATACACATGATAAATATTCATTGTTAAATAATTAATTAAAATCAATATTCTTTTTAATATCTTAGACATAAAAATAAGAACAATTTAAAAAAAAAAAAAACTATACTTGTGACAATTGTTTGTCACAATTAATTAATTAAATTTAGTATTTTTAATTAAACAGTACTACTCACTCAAGAGATCGATATCAAATTGAGCGTATAATATTTTTTGACATTACTCTTCTGGATACACAACAACCAGTTCAATATTAGTTAAATATTGTTAGTGTGTATTTTACCATCGTTTACGGATCATAACAAAAAGAATAAAATAAATAATTTTGTTATTCATTTTTAAATTTTATACAATAATTTATTAACAAAAAATTAAATTTATTTTAAATTTGTGAAAATATCAAAATAACTTTATTAACA
The DNA here is from genome assembly GCF_000331145.2 of Cicer arietinum. Taxonomy (NCBI): domain Eukaryota; kingdom Viridiplantae; phylum Streptophyta; class Magnoliopsida; order Fabales; family Fabaceae; genus Cicer; species Cicer arietinum. The sequence goes on along the minus strand of NC_021160.2, from coordinate 2,960,135 downwards.
ACCATAACTTCAACTATCTATCTATTCTTGATCAATTTTTCTTTTAAATTTATGGTTAACTTAACATTTGTATTCTATACTTCAACGTTATAGTATCGGAATTTAATTATATCAATTACAAATCGTTAATAATATAACGTTATAATTTATTTTAATATTTGTATAAAACATTTTAAAAAATATACTTATGTAATTATAACATTTAATTAACTATTTTAAATAATATATCATAATTGATATAATATTTAACTAATTGTTTTATCCTCAAAATATATTTCAAACTAAAAATTTAAACTAGTACATTAACACTAGTCAACGTTATAATTTATTTTAATATTTATGCAAAATATTTATATAAACAAATATACTTATATAATTATCAAATTTAATTAATTATTTTAAATAATATATAATAATTATTAATATAATATTTAACTAATCATTTTATCAACAACTTATTTTTTGAACTAAAAATTTTAACTCGGCGCTGACGTATGAGTCTCTTGCTGGTTGTTATCAAAAGCAATTACTTTCTCGGTAAAAGAAAAAAAAAACAATAGTACAACTTTTTGTTTCTTCTTCCGATTAAGTACCGACAACTAGTATCGCGCAAAATGATAAGACACAAGCTCAACTATATATACATATTCGATATTGTTTATGCATGTGTCACCGATAAAATATATGATTTCGGAATTGTTGCATATAGAAAAATATTTCTTGATAGTGATTAGTCTTTAAAATGTTTGATTTTTTTGGTACAAAAATATTAGTTTATTTATCTTTGAGACAATCAGATACAATTTCATTTTGTTTTCTTTCTGATATGATATATGAGTGCACCATAAAAAAATACCACCTCCAATTTTTTCTATAAAAAATAAATGACCAAATCATCAAAATTAAAAAACAGCATTTAAATAAGTTAATGTTATTTTTTTTAGAGATGCCTACAATGCTCGTTAAATAATTACAAAAATATATTTATAATCATTTAAGTTTATTTTATTTTAATTTAATCTTTTAAATTATATTTGGTTTACACCGTTAAGTTTTTATCTCAATTTCGACAACAAATTAATTAAATTAAAAGCTTTTGATTATTTAAAACTCTATCAAATATTCTAACAATATGTCAATTATATTAATTTTTAGGAAAACATTCATCAAATCTTACAATTTACAAGTGATATATATATTTTGATTTTTTATACAACAATTTAAACACACATATAACTTAAAACAAGTTTATCTATATATTAATTGTATCTGACTTATTTCACATGTAAAGTAGTTGAACAATCAACTTGTTGCGATATTTTAATTAAATATTAATATTTTATGATAATAATTATAAACACATTTTAAATTTTAAAAAATACATATGTAATTTAATATATCATAAAGGTTAATAGTGCTAACAAATATAATTTAAATAATTGAATTAAAAAAAAAGTCAAATGATCTAAATGAAACTTGAACTGAACTTAAATGATTAAATTTGAATTTTTAACTTAAATAATCTACTCACATGAGAAATAGGTGGATTTTATTTGTTCTATATATAAGTGGATTTTTTATTAACACAAATAATAAAATAAAAATAATTACAATAATTTATATTTTTGAAATTTTCCAATAAAATAATTAATGTTTTAAAAATTAATCTTTTTCGTATAGTAATACTAACGATTTTTCTTCTATTGTACAATGAGTGATAAATCTATATAAATGAAATAAATAAATAAAAGTATTTTTATTAAAATACTTTAATCAAGTATTATTGTAAGAGTGGTGTAAAGGATATTAATTATAATATATAATTAAAAAATTAATTAATATCACATTTAAAATTGACGGAGACTTTCTTAAATGTATTCTTTAAGACATAGGTAGTAATTAAGAAAAGATAATTAGAATAAAAAGGATTTACGGGAAGCTTTTGAGAGCTTGCATTTAATAACCTCCAATTCTCATTTGCCACAACAGCACATTTACTGGACAAATAAATAGCCAACTCGTGTGACCATTTAATTCTTTGGCAGCATAAGCTTTTAATACAGGGAACAAGCTGTTATAAATCATGTGATAAAAAAGTGTTAAATCAATTTAAGTACCAGTACCTTCTTCTGTGGCTTGATTAAGAAAATAAAGTTAAAGAATTAGGGATACTTTGCTCTCTTTTATTTTATTTTATTTTATTTTTTTTTTTTATCAATTTAGTCCGATAGAAAATTTGATATCTAAATTTGGTATATCACAATATCAGTTCCACCTATTTTAGTTTTTTAGAAAATTTAACATGAAATTATTCTCTGAATCTTTGATATGAATTATAAATTAATTATTTCGTAAAATTTGACATTTTAATTAATGATATGTTCAACAAATATATTAATAAAATAATTATTGATAGGTAAAATATTATAAATCATGTTAATTTCTCAATTTTAATTTTAAATAAATTATCGAAAAAGACTAAAATAATAGTTCCAAATTATTATTGTCATTTCCTTTTTAATTTCTTTCACAAACCCTAAAGTCCTAAACCATCGACCCTGTACCCGCGGACAACCACCACTGCTGCGCTATTATGAATTTGTTTTCATGTTTTGTTATTTTTTTTCATCCTATTAAGGCTCTGGTTCGAATCCAGTTGCTAATACAAAAACTCACACTCTTAACAAACATCACCCCTTACACAGCATTCTTTCATTCTGCACTGCAACATGCTTTGTTATTTTTGTTTTTCATGTGGTTAAGGTTTTGGTTCGTTGGTAAGCTATAAGGATTATTGATTATGTTTGAAATATATAAAATAGTAATACAAACATATTAAATTAAACAAATATATAACTATTATTAACAAATAATAATTTGATATGATATCTCGTTCTAAATATATATAAATAATAAATATTTAATTTTGTTAATAATTTGATTCAATTTTTAAAAATAAATAAGAAATCCGATCTAAATAGTTTTTATAAAAATTTTAAATATATTTAATAATATTCAATTTTGTACAGTTTTTAATTTTTTTATTGGTTGCAGCTTTTATTGAAATCAGTTTAGATGTAAACATTTATAATTTATAACAATAATTTAGAGAAAAAAATTATTTGCTTTCATGTGTAAAATATTCGAATGAATCAATAATTGTGAAATGGTCTATATTAGTAAAATAGGGTGCTAATAGCAACTTCCTTTGAGATGGGATAGTTGAAAATGCATGCAATATTGCATGGAAGTTTTGATATCAAATCACATAATTTAGAAGAATTAAATTCAATTTTGATCAATCAAGTCTCTCAATTGTAAAATTTTAACTCCATCGGTGAGCGATTTTGAGTTTTGAGTTTTTCATTTATAGTCTTCGTTCATTTCCCTAATTTATTTTATGAGTTCTCACTTTCTAATGATGTGGCATTCTTGTTGATTGACCATAATGGAATTTATTTAAACTAAAATATAAAAAAATAAAATGATGTTTAAAAAAAAAATTACAGGAGATATAGTAAGAAACTTATCATTCTTCCCCCACCATAGTCATTATCTAATATGATCTACAGCTCTCTTTTTTCCATTCTCTTTGTGATTGCCTCCTTCGGTTTTCCATTTCTATATTTCAAATTTTCCAATTCAATATTTTAAGTGTTTGAGATAAGAAAAGTATGAAACAAAATAATCTTTCTTCACAAATGAGATCCACAAATAACAAAAACAAAAAATAAATATAACGTCTGTGACAAAGTTAACTCTGGCAAATTTATTTGTCACGATCTCCTTGCGGGACCGATAGCCAAGTCATCATTGGAAAAAAAAGAAAGTTACCGACTTTCTCTTAAATTTTGCTTTTTTGTTTTAATTTTCTTTTTATATATTTTAATTTAAATAATATCCAATATTATCTAAGTAAGAAAGAGCCGCATAATTAGAAGGTGTCAACTCAACAAAAATTGGGAGAAAATGAGTGGAGGACTACAAAATTATAAACTCGATAAATGTGACGGTCGAAATCGTTCATTTTAAATTAGAGAATCAAAATCGTACAATTAACAAACTTAAAAGGTTAAAAGTGCATCTAAATCAATTTAAAATTAAACAGTCAACACTCCGAAAAATATCTATATTATTATCACTATCTTACAATGATTCACTATTTTATAAAAAAAATAATCCCAAAATAAATGACCATTTTTAATTTATAATGTAATATTAATTATTATTTTTTAATTGTACTCTCTAATTAATATTATATCCACTAATTTTAATTCAATATTTTTCACTTTATATCAGCGATAATAAAGAATACAATAATACTTAATAAGAATATTTTATTAAAAATTTATTCTTTCTTTTAATTATACAATTTATTTATTTATTTATGTTAAATAATCAATTGGATCACTCATTTGTGAAATGACAAAAAGGAAGTAGGGGTGGTAATAGCAACTACCTAGTTGAGAATGAATGTCATACTACATTAGGATTTTGATATCAAACCACATAATTTGGAATTAGGAAAGTCAACGCTATGAAAAATATTCCTCAATATATAACAGATTCATATAAACTCCCCCATTTGAATTTGTTTCACCAAGTCACAAGTTTTCAACATTTCTGATTTTTGGTTCATCGAACCACGGGCGCCGCATTTCTCACACGTAGCCATTTTGCTTGAATATTAAGCCTCTTATTATTAAAGGCTCAACCGTGTGCCTTGTTTTTTTCTAATCATATAACAAAATCCTTCTATTAATCTATCACTTCCTTAATCAAACCCACCTTTCTTTAGCTCCAAGAAATTGACTCTCCTTGTGTATTCCATCACGCTAACTAGTTTTGATTTGGAATGGGTTCATAGTATTTGCATTCATCGCTTTGCTATTCCTTTAGAACTCATAAGTCTAATTAAGCTTATACATATCACATACTCCTTTCTACCCATGGTAAGTGAGGACAATGAGGGAGAAAAAGTCATGACATGCATATGAAGCTACAATTAGCTCAAGTATAAAGGTCCAAAAGTAAGGGGAAAAAAGTACCATTATATATTATTTCTTTTTTATCAATAAATTTCACCAAAGTCAAAGTTTTTTAAATAGTAATCTTTGTTTTTATACTCAAAATATAATAATCTTTTGTTAAGTAATCATTTTTCTAAATAAAAAACAATTAGTCAGAGTTGTTCCAATGATAACACTATACAAACAATTAATTGTCTTAAATTTTAAAAAAATAACGTTTTTACTTAATAAAATAATCCTCGCGTATTACTAATTTAAAAACTAAAATTAATAAAATCTTATGTGAGATTAATTGTTTTAAGAAATATTAAATCAATTGATTTTATTATTAATTAAAAAATAAATATTATATGAAATTAATTATATTTAGAAATGTTTAAAAAATAATTTTGATGATTTTTTAAATAATTTTATTAAAATAGAATTATAAACTTTAAAAAATCTAATCTTAAAATTTACCTTAGGTCTACATATGTTGTGTTGGGTAGCCATCCAATTAGTATAGTTTAACTATCCATTTGTCACTTTATTTTTTGGCCAATACTACAGTAATTTTATGTGTAATTATGAAATGGTGTCATAGATTTCTTAATGTTACAAGCTTAAACAGAGGTATTACAATGCATTGAGCAAAATAATCCAATCCTAAGCAGTGTAAAAGAACAAGCCTACAAGGCAACCAAATGACCAAATGCATTAAATTAGTTCTGTTTTGTCAAACTCATAATTAATAATTATATTATTATACTCCAAATTCAATCAGAAAGCAACAAAGTCCTCACCTCTTGCCAGCTTTAAAATCCTTCAGCCCCTCTTGCTTCATAATGTTGTAATATCAATGAATGTATTTGAGGAATGTATCCCAATTCAACCCACAAAATATGCAAAATCTACATGAGAGATTAAGTTCCAAATGATTGAACAAGCACACAAGTCAATAGTTAAAAAATAAAATAATGCTGCTAATCTAATTTTATAAACATTTCTTAGTTTTGAAAATCCTGAAATCCTCCATAAACATAGCAGGTCAATGCATTAACACACAAGTTTCCAATAACTGTTTTTTTTATTCATTCATTTAATTTAATCACATAAAAGCAAAACCTTAGCTGTCAAAATCACCCTTCACACTACAAATACATCTTTATATAACTTCACTCATGACATCTCTTTTTCATTTTCATGTGACTATACCATAATATTACCAACATGGAGAATATTCACAATAGTAATAATAATCATCATGCAACTAATTCTAATGAAATTCTTGAGAGTGTTTGGGCTAAGATTATCAACAATGATGCAAGAACAACAAATGGAAATGCAATAGAATGTTCTAACACATGGGAAGAATTGCCTAATCTTCAAAGACTTCCAAGTTTAGGAAGATGGATATCAATGGGAGCTGATTTTTGGGAAGAAATTTTAGCAACAAGTATTAATAAAGAAGATTCTTGCAATTACAAAAACATTGAAATTGGAAGTGTTGGTATTAAATCAAAGAAAAAAGTAGAAGAATGTGTGAGAAAAGAGAAAGCAAAACATTATAGAGGTGTAAGGAGAAGGCCATGGGGAAAATATGCAGCTGAGATAAGAGATTCATCAAAGAAAAGTGCAAGAGTTTGGCTTGGTACATTTAATACAGCTGAAGAAGCTGCTTTAGCTTATGATAAAGCTGCTTTGAGAATTAGAGGTTCAAAAGCATGTCTTAATTTTCCAATTGAAAAAGTTACAAATGCTTTAAGAACATGTGGTGAGAAAGGATTAATTGATGATGTTAGTACTATTTATGATTTTGGAAACAGAGAAAGTTTGTTGGATTCTAGGAAGAGAGGGTTAAGAGACAGAGGAGAGTTTGTTGATGTGATGAATGAAGAACCTGCAATGAAAAAGATTGCAGGGTTGGAACATATGTTAGAAAATGATGATGATGTTTTTGTATTTCAGGACCTTGGAAGTGATTATTTGGACAGTTTGTTGTCTTCTTTTTGACAGAATATTACAAATTACATTGTTAGTTGTTTCTCTCGGGTGCTAGAAAAATTACAACTATTTATTTATTTATTGCATATTACATTTGTATTTGTCTCATTTGTTTTTAACATAAAATGAATTATGAACAGTTTGGTGGTATATGTAACACATACAAATACCTCGGAAATACATCTTTGCGGATTTGAGGTCAGAACATATAATATGTTATTAGATATTTCTTTTTTCTTAAAAAAATTCTAGCAATGAAATTACTGAATTCAAACTTCTCTTCAGAATATTAAATGATCCTACAACTATCTTCTAAATTATACTTCCAAGACTATTGCATACTATTCAAAATGCTCTTAATTATTATTATGTGATGACTCATTGAACTTGTTTAAAGATGGTAGAAATATAAGATACTAGTAATCCGCAAGGGTGAAGGAGAAATACATAAATATGAATAAATTGTGATACATACAATGACACAATAAATTTGAGTATATATTAAAAGAAAGATATTCACGTAACAACAACTCAATTTATTTTAAACAGGTAAATTGACAATAAAAGAAATATATTTGTTATGAAGATCAAATTAGAATGATCTTTATCAATTTAAAAAATACATATGATAAGACGTGTAAGGAGATATTGTGGAAGAGGCGCACAATCACACAAGATTATTAAATAACCAATTTTTAAGCTCACATCTTATTAACAGTGTCGTGGTGATTGGTGAATGCAGTTTTAAATATTTTAGTTGTATTGTAATTGGAAAATCAATTAAAAGATAAATTAAGAACTCATGAGATGATATTTTTGGCACTCTGTTCCAAGGCTTGCCTTGGCCTTAGGCCTCACTTAAATATAGGCTCATGGTTAGAAACGTTTGTGATTAAGAGATATCATACAGCATTTTAATCAACAGTGACCGTTGATTTTAGTATTTATTTTTATTCGGAAATATACTTCCTATAATATAATTTACGCATTTTTTATTTTCGAAAAAGAGGATTCGGTAAAACTACGTGTTTTGTTTTTTTGACTATTTTTATTTTTTCATCAAGTTAAAATTCGAGCGAGAAGTTTGGTCAAATTTTACAACATTGAAAAACTAATTTCAAGACATATGCTTGATAAGGACAAATAGAAAACAATTCTTTCAAATGTAAACAAATTGTGACTTTTAGGTTAGATGATACTAATATTCAATTTTGTCAATCTAATGAATAATTTATTGCAATCTGCCTTGTAGACTAGTTGTCATAGTATAACAAGACGGGGAAAATAAAATATGTTTAGAGGTTTTGAAGGAGGTACGTAAGTTATTGAATTTCACATACAACCAAAGCTATTGCTCGATATTTTGCTTCAGATAAAAATCAAGAGATGGTTGATTGTTTTTTCGATTTCCAAGAGACCAATTACTTTTCTAAGAATATACAAAAGCCACTAACTGACTTCCTTAGGTCAAGGCATTCTGCCCAATCCAAATCACAAAAAGACTTAAGTTGTGATGAATCTGAGGGAAATACAATGTCAAATATCCATGTGAATAAGATCAAAGCATGCAAAGAAACACTATTATTGATAGAAAAAGTTAATTTAGATTGCTTTGCTAAATGACATGAATCACAAATTAAATTTTTATTAACGTTGATATATGGAAAATGTTTACACATGATTTGAGTAAAAAAAATTTGATGGATGGCCTAACCTAAAAGGCCAAGTATCAAAAGAATTACAAGAAATACTATCAACAATAGCAACATGATGTGTATGAACAATGAAGTCTTTATCATTTTTACAAATGTAATGAATAAGTCAATGATTGAGGATGTAGAGGTTATTAAGAAACTCCACATGTTAATCCTCTTCTTGGTTTGAATGTCTTGGATGTCACAAGAATTTGGTGCGAAAACTAATTGACAATTAAGAGATTTAGTCAATTTTGAAATAGAAATCAAACTAAATTGAAACTGTGGTAGATATAAAATATCTTTCAGATACAAGTTAGGTCTAAAATATATGATGCCTTAAAATTATGCATTCAAAACAATTCCATTAGGGAAACAAATATAAATGGTTTAATTTTGAAAGTTTCTAAAAAAATGTTGAATGCAAGGAGACACGTGATCTGAAACACCATAATCTAGTATCCAATAAGAATAAATTGTGACAAATTTACCTTGATTGAAAATACTTGAAACTAGACGAGACAAATTAGCATCAATCTTTTTAACATTGTTGGATTTGGAAGTCTCACCCTTAGATGAATGGAGAAGATTGACCAAATATTGAAAATCCTCTCGAGTTGGAAAAGTATAATTATTTGAAGAATCATTTTGAGAAAACTACTTGCCCTCCTTATTTGATTCATTGTTGATATGAGTTTTTGATTTATAACCCGGTGAAAAACCATGTTTGAAATAACAATTTTCCACTATTTTATTGGTTTTATTGCAATGATTGCATAGCATTTGGCTTATTCCTTGACCTTTCTCGCATCCCTTGATTTACTTGTCCTCGAACATGATTATTTGCATTAGCGTTGATGGAAAGAACAATAGAATCAAGAGTAGTAACTATAGGGGTTGGATCTTGATGTATAACCAAATAATATGCCTTACATAAAATAGGTAAATGATCCACAAGAAAAATTTGGGTTCTAACATTGCCTATTGATCGTTAAGTCCCTTAAGAAAACAAACAACATATTATTTTTGTTTGAAAGATTGAACAACATAATTCAAATAACAAGAACAAGGATGCAAACATATGCAAGAAGGAATGAGTCTAAAAAATTCCAATTTATTCCATATTATCTTTAAATTAATAAATTAAGTGACAAAGAACGATCACCTTGTTTGATTGAGTGCAGATCCTTAAGCAAATTCGAGAATCTAAAATAGTTGTCCTTGGTGAACCAGTCATGAAGAACCATCCATAGTTTGGAAGCATTATCAAAACAAATTGTGCTTTGATAGATATAAGGCGATAAAGTTCTTGTTTTCCAAGAAAGTACCATGTTATTGCATCTTTCCCATAGTTCAAAGTCTGGATCTAATTGTGGTGGTGACGACAAAGATCCATTTACAAAAGAAATCTTGTTCTTTGAATAAAGTGCACACTTCATTGATTTGCTCTTATTGTAGTTGTTGTTATCATTCAGTGGTGGTGCAACGAGGACGGTGTCAGGTTTTCACTAGGATAGAGGTAGTAAGAGCAACGATAGATCGTTTGTGTTCGAATGTGTTAAAGTCACATATTGATCGTTTGTGTTCGAATGTGTTAAAGTCACATATTGATCGTTTGTGTTCGAATGTGTTAAAGTCACATATTGATCGTTTGTGTTCGAATGTGTTAAAGTCACATATTGATGATGCTCCCTGAATATAAAGAAATATCTTCATCTGTCATGATTGATACATCAAAGAAGAAAGAACAAGAATGGATCGAGTTTTGGTGGAAAAGGTGAATGAAAAGAAATTGAGGATTTAAGGGTGGCAGAACAAGATTTGCATCTAATACCACATTACCTTGTGTAATTTGGAAGAAAAATAATGAATAACATTATCTATTTTATTAATTGAATAATATCATACATGAACAGATTTATATAACTTGAAAAAACTGATTATCTGAAAAGATAAAAATCTAATAAACTTTCGACTAACTAATAACAACATATTATTATTTTAAAAAATAAATACATTGGATTTAAGTTAATCTACACTAAATTGAAGACGATTAAAGTATATTTGACAATTATATGAAAATATTACAAAAAAATATATAATGAATACAAGATATGCTCTTTATATAAAACTAGTGGAGAGTTAACAAACTAACCACCTAGAAACTAACTTAGATTTCACATTTAACTAAATAAATTCAGTTTAAATTTCTGCATCAATGTTTATACTATGCTTACATTTTCCCTTTGATTTGTTGCACAATAACACTAATCTATCTTTATATACAAACTCGGGGATAGAATAGACTCACGAGAGACACAAAAACAGAACACTAAAATGAAGAAAAAAAAAAAAACCTTTTAACATATTATATTAAATTAATTAATCTTCTCTCTTTTCAAACCGAGTCCTTTTGGAATTGGAATTGGAAATTGAGCCAGAGCTAGTAGCACTTGATTCAGACTCACGATTATTATTATTGATGTTGATCATAGAATTAGACAACTTGATCTGCACGGAAGCTGCAGCAACAATTTCAGCTGGGAAATTGAGCAAAGCCTTTGAACCTCTCATTTTAAAAGCAGCTCTATCATAAGCCAAAGCAGCTTCTTCAGCTGTTTGGAATGTTCCAAGCCATATTCTTGTTCCATGTCGAGCCGAGTCACGAATCTCGGCTGCGTATTTCCCCCAAGGACGGCGCCTCACACCTCTGTAGTGCTTCTTGGCAATAGTCCTTGTTGGCTCTAAGCCATTCAAAGCTTGTTGGTGATTCCTTTGTGGTACAAATGTGTTGTTTAGAGAATTTGCTTCGTTTAGAACTTGGTATATGACCATGTCTTGTGAGTCATTCTCGTTTAAGGGTAATTCTGTTTGGGATTGGGATAATAAAACCATGTCTTTGTTTCTCTAGTATTGTTTTTTTCTTTGTTCTGTCTTTGGTGTTGTGATGGTTTTTAAGGAATGGAGAAAGTTGTGTCTAGTGGTTATAGTCTTGCATATTTCTAGAAGCATATAACAAATTGGCAAATTTTAGTCAAAAAAATTAAAACGAATTGGCAAATGTGGGGCCATATAGAATATTATGTGGTCTAAAGTAAGGTTTGTGGAATAGAAAAGTTATGGAATTCTTTTCCCACTGTGTTTATTATTGCCATGACTTTTCTCTAGTATTTACAATATTGCACTTCATGAGAAGAATGCAAAATATAAAATGTTTGCTGACTGGAGGTTAGGTCAATTTAGATATAACCTAACTCGTTTGCAACATAGTTTCGTTTAAGCTTGAGTGTTGAAGATATTTTCTCCTATGTATATATTTTTTTCAATATTGGGATGAAAATGACTCCTCAGATGTTGATACCACGTGTGGTTGTTGAATTTCAATTTTTAAAAGATATTTCGTAATTACTCTTTCCATTTAAAAATAGTTGATTTATTTTATCGTTTTATATTTATTAAAAAATATATAAATGAAAAATAAAATATTATTTTTACTAGGTAAATTTTGTTGAATATAACTACATTATTATTATTATTAAAAATGCATAGTTAAAAATTTTATGTTAAAAATGATGTAAATAACATTAATTAAATAATATAGAATATTAAAAATTAAAAATATAATTTATTTTAAGACAATTTTTAATACAAATGAATCAATCATTATATAACAGATAATTTAGAGTTTCAACAATATTTCACATTACATAATTTAAAGATAAGCATATGGTAGTTGTAATGTTTTGACGTATCGAACTGAAATGAAAATATGATCCTAAAATAGCAATTACATATAAGAAATTTTAATATTAGTACATCTACTTATTAGGAGTCACGTTTTTTGGAATCATTACAATGATTTATGTACAATTTTTTTCTATATCATTTATATTGGATTTGGACTTTTTTATTTTCTTACTTTTTTTTATATTTGGAGAAAATAGACATACAATCCATTTTTTATTTTTTCATATAAAATTTATCAAAATTGTTGTTATATTTATCTTTTTCTAAACATAAGAGAAAACATGATAGAAAAAAAAAATCCAAACGCATTTATCTACCTCTACATTTAGGCCCACCTCCACCTTCTAATAATCGATAATACGTGTTTGTTATAAGAATTTGATTTTAATTCTCTTTTTTCTTTACAACAAATTTATTTATTCTCTAATCTTATATATAACGTATATACAGCAAAAATTATCGCCAAAACTGCGTTATACACTAGCAAAAATAAAGTGTATTCATCTAATTAATGCACCATATAATAAATAAAACATGGGAATATGAGTATATCATGCAAAACTTGCAGCCTTTCCATAACTACATTTATGAGTAATTAAATAGGGACCAACAAATTCAAACAACAACAAGTGGTTACGCAAGACTCAATTTAATCATGTATATATCCATGCAAATCTATTAATCCAATGTATAGTCTATCCTTTCGATACATTATCTTACCTCTTGCATTGGTTTACTTACAATACATTATATCCCTCTACTATTTATGACTCTATAATCTTCAACTTTGTCATCTCTTACTTTTGAGTTTTAACTGACTTACCAAGCAAAGATGAACATATGAGCTTTCTTATCTTTTTTATTCACTACCCCTCTATCCTATTTATTTATTTATTCTCTCATGTGACTATTTTTTTCCCTCCTTTTCTTTGAAATGATACACTATGTATGGCGATGGATACACGATAATATCCATGAATGTAAGCTTAAGAGAAAAACAATTGTTGTAGTAGAGATGTTGTTAATGTGGCTAGGTAAGATGCATTTAAACTATCACATAAGTTCACATTTTCAATGCTTAAGATCTTATTTTTGTTATTTAGTATTGGTTTGTAACTTAACTATGTGGGTATTAGAATGCTATGGCGATGGAATCTTTAGACAAAATGAAGTTTACATGTGTTAATAATTTTAAAATGTTATTTATTCTCTTTAGAAATATTTATAGTTTGCAAAATAATGTTTACGATTTGATTAAATATCGATTTAAAAAATAGCGTTTGCAATTGATGGGAGTATTTAATGTATAAGTGCCCATAGTGTGTATTATATGTAATTAAGTTTTTTAGTGGAAAAATTTCCTAAGACAATGTTTAATCAATAATATGTAGTCATTTTTTGGTATTAGGTTTTGGATTTATTTTATATCTCTTTATTATTTCCTTTTCCATCTGTGTCTCTTGTGTTTCTCTTCGGTTTCTCAATCAATGTTGGATATTTAGATGAAAGATAATATAGTCATATGTCAAGTTTCAAATCTATTCAACTCCCATTTTTATGTCATATGATTGCATTTATATTGTGGGAATAAAGTATATTGCCGTGCGTATCATCAAGTAATTTAAATGTTAATAGTTGAAATTGTTAAGATATAAGGATTTTTTTAGTATTAGATTGGTTAAGAAAGCAGTGGGTTGAAGACGGATATAAGTTGTATGAATTCTAATTTTGATGACACATTCTTTTGTTGCATAGTCCATGCACATTTAACTACTTCTTGCTGCACTGTTCTAAAATTCTTCTGTTGTAGAATTGGCTACCAACGCAATTTGATCAACAATTCTGCTGAAGTCTACAAAACAATAATTAACTTCATAAATATAAGGCGTGACAAAAGTCAGTGCCGCCTAATCAATAATAATCTCATAAAATTTTGAGAAAAAAACTTGAGTTTTTGAACTAGGAGAATATACTTCTTTGTTAATCCATAAAAAGAAAAGAGGAAATAAAAACTAATTACAATCGGATGTTAGGTGTGGGTTTAAATAGACAAAAAAATATTCATATTTTTTACTTAACAATATGAAACCCACTCGTGTGTGTTTATATGATGTTGAGAATTAGCCTCAATATATGATAATTGTATTCATTTTACACCTTCGAATTTTGTTTTAAATTTATGAATTAAAATAAAAATTCATTATTAATTTTTCTTTGCATATATCATTGCGGTGCACGAGTCAATTACAACCTATGATTTTGGTCTATATCAGTTGTAGCCTCAATTTCCAAGTTATGAGCATTGAGATTTTTATTTTATTTTTTTAAAAAAGACAATTTCTTTAATGAAAACGCATGCATATTGGCAGGTGCTAAAATTGGGATAGGTTGTCATTGAAAAAGAAAAAGACAGTGCCTTTATTGTAATTTGTAAGTAAAAAAAATGTTTTTAGAGTATCTATTAATGTACTAAAGATATAAACTTTATATTAAAAATTGTATAATTATTTTTTCAACAATTATAAATTTAATGTTTTTTAATATAATAACTATTTATAGAATTCTTAATTTAATTTTTTAATATAATAACTATTTATAGAATTCTTAATATGAATAAAGTTAATATAATATTTTCAAAAAAATAGGGAGGGGTAAGGATGTAAATTAGTAAAACAATTGATGGCAAATGTACGTAACAGCTTCTAGCTGCCTCATTCAATGGTCAGTGACGTCGGTGAGGGCATCACTCGGATGGTTCTTCCAGTTGGGTGACGTAAGCGATTTGGGTATTGAAAATCGGTGGATCCCACAGTTACTAGAAGTCTTCCACTAGTCTTCCTTCTTGACTTTTCAAGTAATTTTATTTTTATTACCCCATCTTTAATTTTCTTTATAAAATTATGTTGTTTGAAATTTATTTTTTTACGGGAATATATATTTGATCTCTTCAAATTAGTGTATTTTTACTTAAAAATTATTCAAATAACAAATAAAGAAGAGACAAAAAATAAAAATATATATATTTAGTCTATATAAATTTATATTTTGTTTTTCATCATTATAAATTTAAATTTAGATTTTATTTGTATTCTTAGTTTTCGTCATTTTGTTTTATATTTCAGTTTTTAATAGTTATTAAAACGTAAACAGATTTAAAACAAATTTAAATTTAAAAATACAAATATCAAAATAACGTAAGCTTAATTGTTTTTTTTATCAATCAATCATATTATTTACAATTAGCTCATGATTTTTATAAAACAATACTAACAAGCATTAGCCTACCAGTCAAAACTCAAAAGATTGTTCTTTATGGTAGTAATGTTTTAATCTTTCTTCTGCCAAAAAGAAGAAAAAGGTTTTAAACTTGAAGAACTTTTTAGAAAATGAATAAAAGGGCTCGTGTCTTGTTCAACGAATGGAGATTAGAGGGTTTGATTTCAATGGCTAGTACCCGATAAACAATAGTTACACGTGGTTTGAAATATTGACCAAACAAAAGGGAACATTTTACATTGAATTCATTTTTTATTTCAGTTTGGTGGTTGGAAGCTCTAACGTGGAAGACAAAACCAAGTTTGGTGTTGAATGTCTTTCAATGTCTGCTTTGTTTTTTAAATGAAAACAATTTGAGTTTCAATTGCATAAAGTTCTTCTAAATTTGACGATAAACCTCAATTGAATAAATCCAGTGTCATTTTCCTTTTATCTTTAGGAGTGTAGGGGGGAAATACACAATTTTACGATTTTATTTTTGAATGGACGACGTATACTTTTTTTAATTTTCTTTCTATACATTTATAGGCAAGAGTAATATTCTTCTATATACGTAAGAGTTACATGTAATTTATTTGAATTTGGCAAACGGAAATATATATATATATATAAAATCACCATACATGAACGATTATATAAAATGAACTCAAATTAATAGGTTTATTTAGTGACTTCTGCATTTAGAGAAAACTCAATTGAAGAAGGAGAACCATCTCCATTAAATTTACCAACGAATATTATTTAAAGTTAAAAGACATGGTGATTCATATTTATAATATGATCAAGAAAAAAAATGAATAGCACTCTTAGAACAAATTATTTCTATACAAAATAAAAATAATGCATTAAAGTATGATATTTAACCAATTAAATTTTGATGGACGATGTATGAGAAAATAAATGATTATCATTTGTGAAGTATTATTACTTGGATCTTGGTCCTCTCATGCAATACCTCTCTATTTTACTTTCTGCTGCAATTTATCTCTCTTATCATTTTTGGCTCTTATCACTCACAAATCCATTGCATTAGGATCCAATTTCCGCTTACTATTCTAACATTTCTTGTGAGACTCTTCTAGTACTTTGTGCACCATTTGATTTTATTTTGACGATTAAGTTAAGTCACGCACTTTGTACAAATTTTGCATTTATTTGTTGTAATATTTAGCAATTTCATTTTAAAATTTATATTGAAAATAGAGTAAATAATTTATCCACTACTAGAAAAACTGAATTTAGCGTCAGTCACAAATCCACGCTAATAGGCCAAAAACCGACGCTAACATTGACTTAGTGTTGGTGTCGGGCTCAGGCTAAAATAGTCGAAGCTAATACACAGCGTCTGCCAAATGTCATCCGACGTTATATTAGCGTCAACCAAGTTACTATAAACAGACGCTATCAACAAACATAGAACATCTGACGCTAGTTGTATCCGTTGACACGTTGTCTGTAAAAATTTATTTGCGTCGGGAAGTTGACGCTTTAGTCAACAAATATGTAGCATCAGTCATGCCGATGCTACAGTCAAATAAAAGTCAACTTTATTTATAATACAGCGTCGGTCAGACCGACGCTAGTGGTCAACATTAAAAAGTCAACAAATGATTTATTTAATTTATTATATTTATTTTTTAGCACCTGCTCAATTATATTTTAATGTCTTATAAAATAAATGATACTTAAGAAACATTAAAAGTCATTAATTTAACAACATAACAAATGCACCATAGTATTAAATAACAACTTAACAAAATATCATTTGTTCTAAAACTACAAAATAATAACATAGTATCAAAAAACAACTTAACAAAGTTACTTAATACATAATTGTCAACCAATGACTACAAAAAGTAAGCATAACTATGAGATCAAGGGGCGTCCAACGACAGATCGTCGAAACCATCATCGTAACGAGGATGCGAAGGAGGATGACTCACAATAGATGATCCACCAACTGATAATAGATATGAAGTTGCCACTACAACCAGAAACAAGAAGCCATAATTGTCTTAAGGCTGAAAATCAGAGCGCTTCAAACAAATAGTGCTGAAATACAATTTCAAAGACATTAACATATATATGTCATTCACTTTCCACACTAAAACAACAGCAACAATTGACAATTTGGTCTTAAAGTCTCAGGCAAAGAAATTGGCTGCCTTATTAACCTTAAACCAAGAGGAGTAATTTTCCAAATCAGCCAAGTAATCAGAAATTGGTTGCTTTATTATCCTCAAACCATGAGGAGTAAGATCCAAAATGAACATCAATTAACTACCTAAGTTGACATGACAACATAAACATTAGGACTCAACATAAACCACATCATTGTTAGTTAGCATGCTACTAGGGGTAAGATAGAAGAACACTATCAGCCACTAACCAATTTTTTCTTACCAAATTATTGGATGATTTCAGCAACAACAAAATTTAATCTGCATTATGTATTTGTTCACAGTCAGTAGATTAGAAACATACATTTGACAATGAAATGGATAATTTGATTTGACTTTCTATTAATATGACAAACCATAGCCAAATTAATTGCAAAAAAAGAAACACAAATTTTATTGGTGGAATTAAATGACTTAACAATTACCAAACCTTACAACCACAAATAATACAATAATGGTTTGGACATAAAACAAGAAAACTCACAACAATTAAACCTAGCTAGCCACTCCCTCCAAAAATAGCCTTAAGTTTTTTAACTTGAGCATGATCAAGCAAAGTAGTCTTTTCAACATAACCAGAATTCAAACTATTTCCAAACAAAACAAAATCAACAAGTTGTGCACCAGAGTTTGAACTACTAAGTGTAAGAAAAACAGTAGCTTTATTCCACCCAACATTAAATTGAAAATGCAACAAACCTTGTGGAATTATCCTTCAATTTATGTAATTTCTTAAACTCAATCTAAAGTTTCTCTTGCTCCTTGCCATAATTTTCAAGTTCTTCATCCTTTTGTTTCAAGATCTCGTCTTTGGCTTTCAAGAGCTCTTCGGGTTTCTCCTTCTCGAGTCGCAAGCTATGTGCTGCAATCTTCAATTTTTTTGTAGTGGAAACGGTGAGGCTGCGAGAGTGAATGAGGTGAGGGAATAGGTGATGCGGCAGCGAGAGGCTGAGCTTGACGGTGAGGACGAAGTTGGTGACGGGTTTGAGAGGGTTCAGAGTGGGTGACGGGTTCGAGAGCTAGGGTTCGAAGTGGGTGACATGCACGAGAGTGAGTGAGGTGATGGAAACAGTGATGTGGCGGCAATAGGCTCTGACACGAATACGGAGTGGGTGACGACATCGAGAGGGTTGAGAATGGGGGACGGATTCAAGAGTTAGGGTTATCTGAAAAACTTGAGGGATACAGAGTGAATGTGAGAGTGTTGTGGGATATCTGCACCAAAGTTAATTATTAATGAAATTAAAAAAAAAAAAAAATTGGCACTCTAGCGTCTGCTTGACCGACGCTAACTAGCGTCGGAGTCGGATGTCGTAGTTAAATATGACAGTTAAAATGGATTTTTCTAGTAGGAATTCTAGACTCTCCGAAAAATTGAAACTAAATTAGATCTCTAAAATAACTCAACATGTTTTTATTTGAAATTAAGTTTTGTTATGTTACGTATAAAAATTTCTTCTACCATGCCATCCCCGAATAAACTCATTACATGTTTGTTATGTCACCAAATTGAAGATACAATACTATGATCTATTTTTTAAAAATAAAACAGAGATAATATGAAGTTATTGCTCTCTAGAGTTTTTTTAAAGTTATTGGTCATTTCCTTTTCTTAAGACACATTTATTATTTCTTAACACCATTGAACAACCTTATACAGTAGGAGTTGTTTCTCCCTTATAAATGGAAAGTGGTTTTAGACGACAAACTTATGCGTACTCTTCAAATGTTGATGCTCATGAAAATGACATTGTCCTTCCGTAAAAATATGAGAAAAATTCAAGGCATTTTTTATATTTATAAAAATACTATTATTTTAAGGCATTTTTATGTTGATGTTTCTATTATATATGCATGTTTGCTGAATACATGCCCTTAATTTGGGTGACATCAAGAGACTAAACGAGTTTGAAATATTGTTAGCATCAAATTAGAGTTTGAAGTTTTTATCAAAAGACTAAATTGGGTCTATGCAATAGTAATGTATCTTAGATTGAGAATTTTACATCGTGATGAATATAAAAGTTGGTGATGACATGTTTGTTGTTGGTCGTCTTTGGTTTCTTGCTTAATGTAAGACGATCTTGTATGGTAGCAACAAAAAAAAGGAGTAAAATAGATTAAAGATGATTGATTATTGGTCGTATGAGATTTTGGAGGAGGTAGGATGTAGCCGTGAGCAACTTCATATGCACCTATAAGCTATCACTATCAATTCATTCTTATGTGGAGTGAGAAAGAAATATTTGGGAGGGAGAAAGAAATAAATGGCGAGGAGGAGGATTACAAAACAAGTGCTCTTTTGGTGTTTTTTGAGATTGGACCTCGTCTTTAGGTTACATAGAAGACACATGGTAGATTATAATTCTAGCAACCGTGTGGATATGTTGGTAACTACGAGGTCCTTGAATTTTATCATATAGACACACCTTGGTCGCGAAAAGATTTGCACTACCAACCATAAGGAAAGTTCGAGGGACAACTATTCGTAAAGACAATATAGAATATTGACAGAAAAAGGAGAGAAAATTGAAATATATATCAACTTTTATATTTGAATACTTATAATTTGTCTAATTTATTTAACATTTCATTTTTTCTTTAACTCACATCTATCACATTAATGTCTCTATTTATTTTTCTCTCAAAGTATAAGATGAGTGTATAAGTGTACATGCAACATTTTTTAATACAGAGGTACTTTTTTGTTTGTTAAAGCATAGGTATATTAGATTTCATGTGAATGAACTATGTAGGCTTGTCTCAAATATTTTTTAAGTTATGTTTTAATTTTAAAAAATTGGATTTCTAATAAAAAATACTAAAAACTCAAAAAAAAAATTATCTATTTAAATTATAAATAACATCGATAACATAGACAAAAAACAAAAAATTTGTAAATAACATCAATAACATTGAAACTCTTATATATTTTTTTTGTAAAAAATTTGGCTTTTTTTGTTCCTAAAATCTAATCATGTTTTTGAATTCTGGATTTTTTGTTTTTTGCCATATAGTGTAGGGTGAAGTTTTAGGAAAATGTTCATCTATCCTTCGATTTTGTCTATCCGCCTCAAATACACTACTAGAAGCTGCGATTTAATAGTGTATTTTATATTATTGAAAGATATAATTCGATAAAAATAAGGAAATATGGAGATTGAATGGGCATCCAAATTTTTATCTCTTAGTAGTATTTTTCAAGACCTTATATTACTAAAAAAAAAAAAAATGAACTCTATATTGTTAGTCTGATTGTACATAACCATGATCAACCGTGGAACCATGATAAGAACTAGTATAATAATTTGATCTATCACGAACTCAATCTTCTATTCGCCTAAGTTAATACTTTACATGTAAACATAAAGTAATTTTGTGAAAATTTATTTGCAAATATTCATCGATATTTAAGGTCATTTTTTTTATCATTCACTCACTTCAAAAGAGTGTTTGATTTGAGATAGATTGAGATGAGAGAGAAACATATTTTAGATAAAGTTTGTTTGCTTATTTTTTAAGACAAAGAAGTAAAACTCTTTAAAGAAGTTCTATATAACTGAAAATTCATTTAAAATTAATCTTTTTCCATAAAATCAAATACAAAACCACTCATCTTTCAAACCAAACATAAAAGGTGTCTCTCCTTTTCCTTCTATACATTAAAACTCCTCTTCTCCCCTATATTGAACTATACAAACACTAAATTATATAACAAGAATAGGAATGTTTATAAGTGCTTTTTGACATTTATTAAGGAAACAAATTTGAAAAAAATATTGAAAGTCGTGCAATTTAACATTTAAAATGAAAAAGTCAAAATTTTATTCAAAAATTAGTTTTTATTTCTTAAAACAAAAATAAACACTATACATTTAATAAAGAATAAATAAAACTTATGTATATTTCGTTAAGTGTTTTTTTATAGTTCTTCACTTAATTAAAATTTTATTAAATTTATTATGTAATTTGTTATAACTAAATGTTTGTTTTATGTTAAGAACAATGTAAAAACCGCTAAGAAAATGCAGTAAATTTTTCCTTAATAAAACTACATTTTTAAAATAAAAAAATATAAAAGAAAAGAGGGAAGAAAGATTCTCGTACCGGACCAGAGTCTAAGCCCTGAAATCTTTCTCTCTCTGAACCGAACTTCCATTGCTCGCCGCTGCAACCCTGTCCGCGTAGTGTCGTGTGTTTCGAACTCAATCAAGCACTCAATGCGCAATCCTACTTCCACTTGTTCCATCCGAGGTTTCCTATGTTCTCCAATCATTCTCCCAAATCATCACCGTTTTCTTAGCCTCAATCCTCCCTCATCTTCACATTCCAGTAACCTCTCTCTCTCTCTCTCTCTCTCTCTCTCTCTCTTCTTTTTCTTCTTAGTCAATTTTGTAATTTCTCTACTCAACAACAGGAAGATCTCCACCTTCAATTCAATGCGCCGTTCAATTCCGCCCCTGCATCGACATTCACAAGGTACGGACTATAATCACATTTTTAGCAATCAACAATAATTTGTGCCTTTTCAATTCATTACAAAAAGGAGCCATTTTTATGTGGGTTTTTGGGGGAAATTTCATTTGCAATTGATGTTCATTGTGTTTATGACAGGGGAAAGTGAAACAAATTGTTGGGTCAACCCTTCAAGATTTGAAAGATGATGATGGATCGGATCCAGTCACCAATTTTGAGTCTGATAAATCAGCAGCTGAGTATGCCACTCTTTACAAACAAGATGGACTCAAAGGTGGTCATGTCATCATGCTTGGTGCTGATCCTTTGAGCAAAGCTGCTTCCCTTGAAGCATTGCATGCTTATCCTGGTATTCTAGTTTGATTCCACCATTTGTTCCTCTTCTGTTTCATGTTTGCTACTAATTTATTCTAGTATGTGGTGCAATGTGGAAGATGATATTGATTGTTTTCTTGGTTTTCAGTTTTATAATATACCACTAGAAGTCTACTTCCATAATATTGTGAGTGTATGCTTGGATGGTTGGTGGGATTTCACAATCATTGTGAGCCACTGTGATTTTTGCAAAAGCTACACTTTGGAGCTTCTACAAAATCGGGTTGCCATCGTGATTTTGCCAAACTCACTGCTCACCCAAAAGAATTTTGAATAATCTCATTCATTGATTGAACAAAAGATTAGAAAGGAGATATTATATATAGGAAGAGTAACCCTTTATATCCCCTTAACAAACTCAACAAGCTATAACATAAATAAAATTAATTTATAACTAACTAATGAATGATAAGGAGAAAAAGTTATCAACTAGCTACTTATCTAATAGTAGTATCTGAGAAGTGTTGCACTTTCAGTTAATCATGTGGTGTCACATTTGCAATGAACAATTAAAAGCTTTTACTAGAAGTAAGAAATTTAGTTAAAATAAATCTGTAATGAGATGGGTATGATACCTTTTTGTCTCTGTAGAGTGATCAATGGCCACACATCAAATTTGAACTCCAAATTGAAAAAAGGAAGAAGCAACAAGATGTAAATGATACAGCTTATTTCAAATTACTTGTTCTTTGTGATTGTTATCGAGTGTTTTTATGGACTAGGAACCTTTTGTGGACACTGGATTTTGTATGGTGGTTAACCTTGAAAATGCCTTGACTTCATGGCTATATTTGTCAATATAGCATGGGAGAACGCCTTCAAGTTATTTTGCATTACCTTTGGCTTTCATGATCGATGATATCTTTCAAACTTAAATATCTTTCCGCTACTAAACTTATTTTGGATGAATGGTAAAATTTAGGCGGTCTGCAAGTTGGAGGGGGAATAAATTCTGACAATTGTTTGAGTTACATTGAGGAAGGAGCAAGCCATGTCATTGTGACATCTGTAAGTTCTATCTCTTCTCTCTTTCTTTGGGTTTTTCAACTTCTATGATAGGTAATCCTAATTAGTTATTTAACTAGCCCTAGTTGGTTAAAGGGGTTAGGATGTGACCTTATAAATAGGGACAGAGATACAGAGAAAATAAATAGGAGTCTGGAAATAAGTCAGAACTGGGAGAGTTGAAGGCACTTTCAAGTTAGTCCTGAGGAAGTACTATGTATTCTAACCTCAAGGTCACATTGATCTAGAGACTTATGTCAATAATATTGACATTATTCTATTCTGTTCTTTCTCAATAACAGTTAGAACTATCATTTAATTCACATTAACATTTATCCATTGAGAAAACATGTCTTACTAAATGTATATAGAGATAGATTTACAACTCAAATTTTCTCACAAAATGTGTATAGATAGGTCTTAGTACTCAAACCTTCTTTGAAGATATATATACCGCATTAGAAAGAACAGTTTCCCTGAGTTTTTTTATTTTTTTATTTCATTTATTTTATTTTAAATCTAGACTTTGAAAATGAATGCAAAGAAAAGAACATATATTTGTCCAGTGGCAAGAAAAGCACATTAATTTGCACTCTTCTCCAATCTAGATCTGTAACTACATAGCCTATCAATTACGTTATTGGAAAAACATGTGGTATTTGATGATAAAAATTTATTCTATCCATGTATTTATTGATTCAATCTTTACAGTATGTATTCAACAATGGACAAATGGATCTTGAAAGGCTAAAAGATCTGGTTCGGATTGTTGGAAAAGAGAGACTTGTGTTGGATCTCAGTTGCAGAAAAAAGGTACAAATGGTTCTCTTTTTATTTGAAGATGAATTGTATTCAAGAAAAAGGTTATGCATGAAGAAACTCGAAAGATGAATCATCTAAATAACCTAGAGCAATGCCATGAAATATGGTGTGGGGGAATCAGTAATCCAGAAATATTTTCACGTGTTCACAATTTGATACACATGTTAACGAAACAATTTTATGATGTCAAGGGTTCTAATACTTCAATGCATTTGACCATTTAACTGGACATTTCTTTTTAAGCACTTATCGTTTCCAGTGCTCAGGAAGGTAAATATGCAATTGTCACCGATAGATGGCAGAAGTTCAGTGATGTGTCACTTGATGCCGAAGTAATGCAATTTCTTGCCAACTTTGCTGATGAGTTTCTGGTTCACGGTGTTGATGTTGAAGGAAAGAAGTAAGTAACAACTAACAACTTTTGATGTCTAAAGATAATTGCATACAAGGACAGAGATTCTTGTTATTAAATTAGTTTGGAGAGTGAGGAATCCATATTTGATAGAATAATTAATTAAAAATCTACTCTCGAGAGAAATAGGAAAAAGTGTTATGTATGTAGCATGTTTTGTGTATTCTTGGTTTGGTCATCTCTACTAGAGGACATTTTTATGTTCTTCAAATTCTATTTTTACATATCCTCTTTTTTAATTCCACTATTTCTAATATCTCAATAGCCCCCCACTTTCATTCAGTAAATTTTGACTGTCAGTTTTAAATAAAATGCACTGTGTTTCTGGATTTTTCTTTAATCTAACAATAGATATAAAATTTTATATAAGTGTACTGGATTAAAAGAATTACTTTTTGAGTACTTTTATAAGGACTTTTGTCGTTATAGCGGTTTAATCAATGATAATGAAACATTTTCCCATGATTCATGCTTAGCATAAAGAGCATGTTTCAGAGTCAAACCTACACTAATCATTTTGTTGTTTACTTGATCGACTAATTGATATGAAATAAACAAGCTAGGTTTGAAAAGATCAGATTAGTGAAATATTTTTTGCATTTGGAATTTGTTTATATCTCTTTGTCTTGTTGAATCAACAGTTGGTTAAACAAAAAGTCTATATTATGTGCTTCAATCAAAGTATAGTTTCAAATTATCTGCTCTAATAAATATTGCGAAATATTAATTGAAAAATGCATCCTGCAATCATGAAGGGTTTTGTTCAAGATTATTTAAAAATGTGAGTAACAAAACTCCATATGCATCCATTGAAATATTTCTGATGGTGACGACTGGTTTCTCGTTGTAGGTTGGGGATTGATGAAGAGCTTGTAGCTTTGCTTGGCAAGCATTCACCGGTTGGTAGCCAACTCTTGACATTATTTTCAACTGTTAACTTTTATGTTGTCACAAAGTTTTCAATTTTCCTGAATATCATAGCCTTCATAGGATCCTTATTCAATGGTGAAGCTTATATGCTCTGTTGTGTAGTAAATGTAAGAAAAGAACGTTTTACTGCTAGAATGATTATGGCTATGGAATGTGTACCGCCAGTTAATAACATAAGTCATAAATCAGATTTCCACTTTATTTCTGTTTGGAAATCATGCAAAGTGTGCATAATACCGACACATTTTTATTTTGTCAGATTCCCGTGACGTATGCTGGTGGTGTTACCGTAATGACTGATTTAGAGAGGATAAAAACAGCTGGAATGGATAATGTGGATGTTACTGTGGGCAGTGCCTTGGACATTTTTGGAGGGAACTTGGCTTATAAAGATGTTGTAGCTTGGCATAACCAACAAAAGGTCCCTGTGGCTTGAATAAGCATTGTGGAGATTTGTTGGGGGCAGAGGTGGGTGAGATCTGAGCGAGAATTTGTTTAATTGTTTCTTAGTGTAACCCTGAATCCGGTGATTTTTCTATCAATCTCTATGCGATTCCGGTATTTGCCTCAACCGTTAACTTGTCTTGAGATTCTTGCACGATTATCATCTGCTACTACACTTATTACAAACTCAAGGCAAAAATGTTAGTGATGCACCTTTTTTGCCTTTTTGGCTACACACTATTCTCAGTTTGTATCAGGATAACAAGAGGTAGTTCCTCCAAATTTTTTTGATCCATAGCCTTGGATCATGATTCAGGAGCATATGAAAATTTATCCTTATAATAACATACTATAAATCAAATCCTAAATGCCTTATATGAAGTGGTAATGTCTTGTACTGGTAATATCTTGTATTGGTTCCCTTGTTTTCACTTAATGACGTGTTGTTAGTTCCATCTATTACTAAAACTCTACTCTTAGTTCGATTGTGACCGTGTGCTTTTATTAAATCTCGTTGCTCACACCAGAATGAGATACTCTAAAGCCTCTATTATTAGTTCAGTTGGATTATATTATATTGATCAATACGGTTCATCAATTAGCCTTCATCTCTTTTTATTTTTTTATTTTTAATAAATATTTTTCGCAGTTTTCTACTATGTTGCAATTTGGATGTTGAACCTTTTCTCTGTGCAAAGTGACCACATTAGAGAAAGCAAGGCAACTGACTGTGCTATACTTAGTCCTCAAAACAGTATAAAATGACTTCTAAAGTGATGTGCATATATTTATGTAAGATAGTAAAATTTGTAGAGAAATATATACACAAAAGAGAATAAATATTATTTGGTTATTTGTATGAGTGCGGAACCAGATTCAAGTTGTGGGAGGGGCCTTAGAGTTTTTTTCATTCATATCAATATATAAAACTACATTGAGAATGTATTGATAACATGATTGATTCTACACATGTTAAAAAATGCAATAAAAAATCTGATATAGGTAATGTATGTATATAAATTTTAAGATCAATATTCACCTAGAAATCTTATCAATTATCTCCAATTTTATGGAAGTCTATATATATATATATTTTTTTTTTTGCTTTCAATTAAATCTTATCAAGACAAATAGTGAATGATTGCTATTATTTTCTAACATATCCATTTAGTTGTTGATTCCTATTAGTTCTAGTTGCTTGCTCCCTTACCAAAATAAAAAATTAGTAGTACTTATCTGCCACTTCTAAATCATCAAAATGTTCGATACTATTTGTCCAACAATGCAGATAAGACTAATATAGTTATTGTTCACTATATTTAAGAGTATTCTAATTCTTCTGTAATATAGTTATTGTTCACTATATTTAAGAGTATTCTAATTCTTCTGTAGCCATCAAACATAGAAGGAGGCCCAGCTAAAGCGTGTTTCCAAATAAAAGTAGTTTAGTAGATTGACTAAATTTTTTAGCAAAATTTATTTTTTAGAAGTTTTAGAATATAAAATTATTTGTTAAATTAATATAATCAATTTCGTATAATATTTATTTTTTAATTAATAATAAAATCAATGATTTTATATTTATTGAGATTGAGTTAGTTTCATATAAGATTTTATTAATTTTAGTTTTCTAATTTGTAGAATATAAGACTGTTTTATTAAATAAAAAGTGTGTTCTCACAGTGGTTAAATAGAAAAATACTAAAAAATAAATGACGAATAGTGACGTATTCTTTTAACTTTCAAAATGTTATTTGTATTTATTAAAAAAATTGCACATAATAATTTTTTTGTTACACTTTTAACTTTCAAAATGTTATTTGTAATTTTTTATTACAATATATATTATGTTGTGCCACTATACAACAACATAATCATACATTTTAAAATTACAAATAAAGCGAACATTTAAGTGCAACAAAAAAAAATAGTGAGTATAACAGAGATGAATACTTTTTCAAAACTATACAGAGGAAAATTTTAAAAATTTTAAGTAGATATATGATATATGAGACATAAATGTTTTTTAAAATATTTAGGGCTGATGTATGTGTCATTAAACACAATTTAGGGTATTTCTATATAATGAAACATTAAAAAAAATTATGCAATAATTTTAAAACTGTCGCTAACAAGTGTCAAAAATAAAATATAACTTTTGAGTAGAATTTTCAATGTTTAAAATTTCGAAATAATGAAGAAATTTTTTCAAGAATTTATTTTTATTCTTATTTTCTTAACAAATATATTTGTTAGCATTTCTGAAAAAGAATATTTTTTGATATATAGCAAATACTTAATATATCTTCTATACTTATATAAAGACAATACCTATTTTCGTGTAGCCTATTTTGCTACCAAAAGTGCCCTTACAATTTTTTTAGAAAAAAAACCACCAACAGACAATAAGGCAAAACAGAAAAATGGGAGAGAATTGAAGAAAAGTATTTAAAATAAAAACTACACAAACATTATGTTTATGGTATAGCATATATAATATCAATTCTCACATGACATGCATGCATCAAAGAGTCATATTTAATAGATAAAATATATATATCAAATTAGATAAAATATATATATATATATATATATATATATATATATATATATATATATATATATATATAACATTTTTTTTTTATTTAAACTCACAG
>NC_021160.2:2881654-2930218 GCF_000331145.2 Cicer arietinum | reverse complement strand
ATATATATATATATCAAATTGATTTTTTATTTAAACTCAATGATATACTAAACATTTTTTTCATCGTTTTTTTAATTAAACTTTGTAACAATTAAATTTCAAAATTAAAAGGGAAATTTTCAATTAGGTTCAAAAATAAAATCTCAAACATAAGTACTCAAGTTTAATCTTTGATTGAAATAAAATTCAAAAAAATTTACTTACCTCTTAAAATTTAGTTTGAATATTTTTACCAACTCTTTCATAAAACAATTTTATTTTTTTTTAGTTTGAATACTTCAATTTTTTTGCTACTCTATTTTTTCTTTAAAAAATATAATTTTTTTTTTCTTTTCTAAACAACATTTATGTATTTTTTTTTTTAATTCTTTTACATATTTGATGTTGATATTTTGAATTGTTAAATGTTGGATATAATTTTAAGATATATCTAAAAAACAATGGATTGTTAAGTGCAACATTCATATTTTTTTGTCTTGATTTTTTTCAAAGTTGACAATGTAATAAACAACATATTTCAGCTTGCAAGATGATATAATATATAAATTATAGTTAAATTTAAATGTAAAAATTAATTTTTAGGTAGTTAATTTGTTAATCTATCATCTTTAAATAAGAACCTATATCATATATTCATTTTGTATCTTTTATCAATCTCTCATTACACAATATAATTTTCGTTTTACTTTTGTTCACTTTTTTCTCATCCAGGAAAGAAAAGTAGTATACAATTTATTGATCTTCGTTTTACTTGTACTTAACAATTCAAGTGTTAAGTTCTCTTAAGTTCTTGTAAACTTAATTACAAACTAGCTAGAGTTTTACTATTTTAGCTACCTCTCTTCTCTCAATTTCTTCTTATTATGAAGCTATTATAATTCGTTACACTGAGCACCGACCATCCGCATAAGATTAAAATCCAATCTTAATTGGTTTTAAGAAAATTACATATATAACAAAATCTCATCTTTCTTTTTTTAATAACAAAAAAGACCTATTTGATGTGTAGTGTGATGAAGTCACCAATAAATGTTACACCACCAATATAAGTGGCATAACTTTCTGTCTCAAACTCCAAAATTTTCTGTGCCAATTGCATATAGTATATATATTATTTATAAGCATGCTTAGCTATAGCCATCCCTAGGATGCAACGCAACGCAACGATCTCATACAGTCCTCATGTGGATTGTGATACCATGTGCAACAAAATTATAGCATTCAATATCACCATGTTGTGTATTTACTGCCTGCATGTTAGCATTTAGTGACTGTCGTTGCCGCAACTTTAGGCTCTATACGACACACATATATACCCATCTCAATTAGATTAATTCCAAACTTTTATTCATATCATTTTCAAGCTTAATTAACAACTTTATTATTTTCATGCATAAAGTAGACTATAAATATTAATCAAGCATTATATTTCCTCCGATTCACAATAAATGCCACTTCAATAAAAAATAATTTATCTCAAAATAAATATTATTATCAATTTTTAATGTAATTTTAATTTTTTTGTATTATCATTCAATTATTATTAATTTAATGAAATAATTTTTCTCTTTTTTCTAATTACTAGATTTTTTAATATGTATACACAAATCTTAAACAACAATTGTTGTAGGACAAAAAAAATATTTCACTTTTTATAATTTGTGTTTATGTTAACCTAAAAGGTGATAGATTTTGTTATGGTTTACTTGCCCTGCTTCATCTTTATTAAAATATATATATTATTGTTTGGCATCTAGATATTGACTATAACTAATTTGTTTGTCCTACCTTCCGACAAGAACTTGATATTCCATCAAATGTTACTATCGTGTAGACATGTAGATCAGACTAGAATGGTTTGAATATAATAGTCACAGATTACACTAATTTATTATTTCATATAAAAATTACACCTTAGAGAATATATTTGTGTACACTTTGCATTTGTTCAAATTAAATCACTAAAGTGATAGTTTATTGAATAAAATACACTTGACTTCACATAAATTAATTTTAATCATATTTTAATTCAGTTAAGTTTTTTTTTATTTTTATGTATTTAGCAAATTCACACAAGAACATTCAATTACTCTACCTCAATTGATAATTTGTACTCCAATGTTTTAAAAATTGAACTACACATCAATCGAACAGAGAATTATATTTCAACTTTTTAAACCATTTAAATCAAGATGATACTATAATCGAATTATTCAAGATGATTAAATCATTAACAACAATGATTCAGAGTTCAATCGATTAAACCATAATTAAGTTTTAAACATTAATGTAAAGATTAAGTTCCCGATAAAAAGTTGAAAGTTTGAATTGCATCAAAATACATCTCTAATAAAGAGCAGAGAGGTATTTTAAGTGTGACTAAACTAAATACCTCATCAAAGAATATTAATCCCCTATATATAGTTGACTCAGAGAGTCTAAGACATGAAAATACTTTGAATCGCATCACATAAGATCAGTGACATCATCTTAATTTATAAGAAGTTAAGAAACGTCCTTAACCTTAGTGAAAGCAGTGACAAGTCTATTTTCAGAAGAAATGGAATCACTTTTAATATTTCCTAGACAGGTTGAGTGAATAGTGAATAAACAACACACTATACATTACATAGTATTTTGAAGTCTATGTAATAAACTCATCCCAAGCAGATATATAAAAAAATAATCACTGACTTGGAAAACTAAATTAAGTAATAATGTGATATAATACTTAAATTCATAATCATGGTTATCCCTCCAATAAGAAAGGTAGAGAAAGGGGCATTAACTCATTGATGAGAGAGTGAGTTAACAGAAAGAAAAAGAAGAGATGAGATGTGTGGTCCATGGAAGAGAGAAAAGTGAGTGAAATAGATATCATATTTGGTGCAGACAGAAGGGTGGGAACAGAAAAAGGGAAAGATGATTAGAAAGGAAAATAAAAGGGAAAAATAATAAATGAAAAACGTGGAGTTAAGAGCAGAGGATGAAGTATGTGTGTAGTAGTAGGTAGAACTAGAAGTGCAATGCATATCAAAGAGATATAATTAATGCTATCATACAGAAAATAACAGGTAAAAAAGTAAAGGTAAGGAGAAGAATGGGTATCACCATTACTGCCTTCTTGCTTGTACGGACATATAGCTTCATTTTTATTCATTATTGTTCTCAAAGTACACTTACGTCCGTACTTTTTCACTTTTTTATATTCATTATCTTTTTCTCTCTTAAATACACTTTTTGATTCACCAAGCCTTAGATATTTGTTAGGTTTTTTTCTTTTTCTTTTTATGTGTAAATCAAGTTTAGGTTAAATATTATTTTCTAAATTTAAATTGATAATATATGTGATTTTTAATAGTATTTATCTGGTATATTATTTTTTTCATTTAGTGAGAATACATGATTGGGTATTCTTTCAAACCCTTCATAGATGATGGTGGAGTGTGTACTAATGGTATTTTTTTTACTTAAAAATATATTGACTCATTTAAATTGAAACAATACACAAAAAATAGCACAAATTAAACGTCATTAAAATTTAAAAATGATAAATTTATGAAGAAATTTTTAGCATTCAAACTAATAAAATAAAATGACAAAATACATGTAAATGTGATTAATTTAAATGATTAAAATACTCATGTTTTTGAATGTGTAACGTTGATGTCCAAATCATTGTCTGAATCTGTAATTGATCAAAATTGATATGTCAATTAAAACAAAACAAACACTACGCTGAAACATAAAATTATCATAAGTTACACAAAGATGAAGAACAAAACAACGGCCAACAAAATCATGAAAATAAATTAAAAGTAAAATAATTTATGTTTGGATACATTCATATCAAATTGACTTACATGATAGATTCCAAACTAAAAATCAACTCTAGAGGCAAAAGCTAAATATTATAGCTCATAACCTATTCTTGAGGCAAAATCAATTTTACTCAATCATAACTAAATATGTCAAATCATTTCTACACATCTAGAATTAATTTTAGTTGCTTCAAAATGGAACAAAACATAAGCTAGTTTCAAATTGAAATACATTCTTAAATAAAAATAATAATTTCCAAAACATCATGCATCCAAATAGGATCGGCATGGAGCCTGTGCTGGCAGACCAACAACATCAAACCTAATTTTTTATAATTTTTTTAAAAGTACTATTGGGCCTAAAAATACTAAAAGAGAAAGTTTCACTCTATACTATAAATCTCAGAAGAAGAAAAAAACCTAGCTAGATTCTAGAAACATAATCATATTTTAGGAAAAAAAGGACCATATATTATTACCTAAAAAATAAATATAATAAGATTTTTGATGTTATTGATATTATTTACAAGTTTTTTTTAATTGTAATTTAAATAATCAATAGTTCTTTTTTAATTTTTAGTGTTTGTTTTTATTATGATTTTTAAGATTAGAATTGAACTTCTAAAATGTTTAGGACAACTCTACATCCAAACATGTCAAAATATAATTTGTGTAAATGAAATCACTTCTAACTCATTCTACTCTGAAATTAAACACACAATGAATCATATTATAATTTATAAATGGGTAAGATTTGAAACATTAAGTCAAATAACATAATGCAATTATTAAATATATTTTTAATTATCTTAATTCTAATGTATAGTTGTATGGTTAAATTTAAATTTAAGCCTTTAGTGTTTTTTCACATAATTAATAAAAAATGTCCTCCCTCTCTCAAACTTGTATCATGTCTGTAATATTCGACCATTTATATTGGAGTTTTTCTCTTACAAGTTTCATCCATATAGTCATCAACGTCATTAGATCAATCAGATGAGTTGACTTAGTCTAGTATAGATCATGTGGATTAGTATACATATATGAGTTAATGCGGCCTAACCCATTTTACAATGGGCTGCAAATATGTAACTTGGGGTTCGATTACGTACTATGGGCTACGAGGAGTAACGAGTCAGTTCAACTTTTTTTTTTTTAATAAATAAAATCAATACTTACAATTTGAAAAACATAAATTAGATATTTCAAACTACCAATGTATTTAACACATAACACCATATCAAAGTAAAAAAGGAAATAATAGACGATCTCAACAAGTTTAATGGGATCTTAAGATTTTGTTCTTATGTGTTTCTTGTTTTTTTTTTTTCTTTTCGATTTAATTATTTTAGATTTTTTATTTATTTTGTTTTGCAAGTGAATTGAGTTGGACCGATAAACTAATGTGAATATTTTTATTTTTGACAATGAGGAGAACAAGAAAATAATGAAATTTGACTTGTTTTTAGAGAGAAAAAATCTAGTGTATTTTTTCTTCTATGCATAAGCTACCTCGGCTCAATTTATTTTTAAAATGAATTAAATAAAATGATCCAAAAATACTTCGTTATTTTTGAACTGACTTTTTAACAACTCGATTCAAACTTAAGTGTAGGTCTATTGACCCGATTTGCTGAACCCAACTCATTTTGATAGTTCTACTCAATATTTAAAAACAATATGAATGTCTACATATTGATATATGGATATTTCTATTACTATGGTTTCTCTTTCTTCTATCATTTGTGGATTCCACTTGTACTATTTTTTGCAAAATACCCCGTCTTTTTAATTATTAACTCATTTTACTGTTAAAAATAATAATTTGTTGGTGCTTAAATTGTGTTATTTAATGAGTAAAATATACTATGTAATTTATCATCATTTTAAATACTTTGCAATTCTTAAAATTTGACAATGCTTATTATTGAATTTTAATTGTTTTTTTTTATTACAAATTATGGAGAAAATTGTATAATGCAATACAATTAGAATTTGTAATTTTATAATTTATTTAATTTAATATCTCAAACATTAAATAATTACAATCTAATGAATATATTGTTATTGAAATATAATGATGTAAATGTACTAATAGGGTCTATTTTGCAAGTTTTTTTTTATGTGCTACTTTAATAACTAAAATTAGAGAGGTGTATTATAAATATGCTTTTGGTGTAATAGGAGAGGAGGAGTGGAGTTATGGCGAAAACGCCAAATGGGGTTGAAATATTTTTAAGGTAGTAGAGTTATGAAGCACACAAACACTAGTAAAGGTAGGGTCTCAGGAAGGTCTACTTCAGTTGCTAAAGTTGTTTGATGCGATTGTAGTCCCAATTTTCTGCCTAGTTTCCTGTCTGTCTGCCCCAAACAGAGAGCATGAGTATTGAGTGAGATCAGAGAGAGACACAACTTCCATACCATAGCATATGGTCCCCTTTTCATATGTCAGACACTACCTTACAAATTTTTCATATTCATGGACTACTAAGAAAAATACTATAATCATTGTTATAAATAAATAAAAATAATTTTAATTATTATTATAAGTAAAAATAAATTAATTTTTTTTATTTTTAAATTAAAATATTTAATATTAATAATTAAATATTTCATTTTAAAAATAGAGAATTTAACAAATTTAACATGTATTTTATGAAACTTATACAACATAGCTATACTTAATATCTATAAAAATAAGTTTTTATAATAATGACTAAAAAAAGAATATATCTTTTCTTGCTTTCTGATCTACCAACTTTATATTAAATGCATTCCTTCATTCTTTCATAATCATTTTCACTTTCTTGTGTATATAATTCAATAATCAACCAAACATTCATATTTTGTCTTTGTTTGTTTAACACAATTTTTTCCCATGACAAAAAAAAAAAAGTTTTTACCATGAAAATAAGATTTCGCGATAAATCGTAACTATGAATGTCGTCGTGAGTACATATAACATCAACATATCCATTGTCTAGTTTATTTTCCCTAAGAAAAAAAAAGTCCCCTGTAATTTAATTTTTATATATGTATCCATGTTGACTAAATAATGAATTTAGATAATCTTTTGTTTTTTTCTTCTCATTTTAAAAGAAGATAAATACTCAATCTATTTTTTATTTATTTTTATTTTTATGTATAAAATTTATCAAAATTATTATTTTGTCTATCTTTTTCTAAACATAAGAGAAAAAAAAAAATATAAAAAAAAGGAGATGATCAAAATTCCAAAATAGTAGCAAACTAAGAAAGTGTCCCGTATTTTCTATCTTTTACTGATATCAACCACATATTTCATTGCTCTTATATCTTTATTATTGTGATTAGCACAAGTGCAAGTTTGGATTCGCAATACGATCCACAAAATCAAGGGAACCGTTTAATTTTGCAGAAGTATGATAGTATAGTTTTTGTAAAATTATAGTAATTCTTTATGATTTTGTCAATCTCACATAAAATCAAACAAGTATTTAACTAATTTTAGCGGTAAAAGATGTTTCCTTTATCTTGTCTAAATTTAATTTATGGTTCATTCATTTTAAAATTGGAGTTTTTGGTCTTCTTTTTCACGTTTGATAATATTTTTTTAAATCAATTTTCAATTTTGTTAATATCGTTGTCTCATTTATAACGTAACATTGAAGTGTTAGTAATGTCTTAAAAAAGTTGTGATATCACAAATTCATGGTTATTATTTATAAATATTTTTTTCATGAAATAATATTATTTAATATATTAATTGTTGAGAGTCGTCCTCAGAGACGAATGTAATGGAAAATGAAGGAAAAAACAATAGTGACAGAGTTTCATACATAAAAGAAGAGAACAACAACGATGAAGAATTCAGACTATAGATAATGATGATCACACGAGGGAGAAAATAAAATTTGAGGATTTAGGGTTCATTTTCTAATTTTATAAACATTACTTAAATATTTAATATTTTTATTGTTGAGATTTAAGACCATAAAACTTTAAACTGCACTCATAAGCTCAACTTATGTGTTGATCTGGTTCTGTTGTTGATATTTGAATTTGTATAAAATGGAATTGAAGCAAATGAATAAATTAAACACAAGAAACTATATAATTGTTAACCTAGTTCAAACCAATATTGCTCCTACATATGGGACACAATCCAAAATAAATTACACTATTGATCAAAGATTACCTTAATTCACATTGTTTTTTATTCTTTTCTCATTTTCATAAACTCCCATAATTTTCCCTATTTTCTCACCGTATGCTGCAATTGTGATGATGTTTATTCACTATGATGAGTTTATCTATATATATGACAATTATTTATAACATAAAAGTTTCCTATAACTATCATAACTTAAAATAGAAGTAACTAACTTAACAACCAAGTTAATTTGTCAACTTTTGAAGAGAGGTTGTTGGGCCAATAAGCATTTGGCCCAGTTGGTTCACCATTTAGTTTAACAAAGAAGGCTTACGATGTTTGTGCAAAACATTCATCATTTAATATATTATATAATTAAAAAAAATATTTATAAATTAATAATAATGAACATGTTGACATGGTCTATTTCTTGTTTCAAGTTACTATTGACATCTCAGTGCTACCTAATAAATGAGACAGTTATATCATCAAATTTATAGGAATAGTTTTTTTTAATAAAATGTAAAATAGTTGACTAAAAACATGACATTTAGAATTGAGGAACCAAAAATGAAATTTGCACAAAATAGGAGAATCAAATATGTATTTTAAGATGTATGAACTTTTATGTAAAAAAATAAAGTATAATTATATTTAATTTTTTTATAGATAAAAGTTAATATTAAATAATTAGTTAGAGAATACGAAAATATTAACAGCAAAGATCAAATATTAGATCTCTTTTCGTAGAACTTCTTCAACATCTTAACTCTTATCAATGGCTACACATTTATATAGGGGTTTACTAAGATCAAGGCAAACATTAAATCTCAAAACACTAACAAAAACATTTACATAAATCATCAATCAACAAAGTTTTTACGTTACGAATTGTATCTACACCTTTATAAAATATGTATATTTAATTGATACTTATAATGAGACAAGAATGCAAGAGAAATTTTCGTTAATTGTAAAAATCACAATACTGTAGGTGTTTATGTTGAATATAAAAATAAAAAATAAAAAAATAAAAAAGGAAAGTAATGTTGATGTTAGTGGCGATTCTTTACTTAACGTCAAATCCATGGCAATATTTTGCAAATGGAGCATAGGACTCAACCTACCTATGCATGCATCTTCCACACAAAAACAAACCAGTGAGTAGTCATTCCGAAAGAATGACAGCTGAAAGCACAACCTTGTATCATTATCATCTACATACATGTTCCTATATTTTCTACCAAACCAAGACAAACTAACTGCTCATGCCTAATTTCATAGTCAAACTAGATATCGAGTACTATGTATGCGTATGCCTATGCATGCTTCGTGATATCAAATTACAAAACCAAAACAATTAACAAATAATTATATTTATTTATAAAAAAAACTTATGTTTAAATTTATGGCTATAGCTCACGTGATAATTTGAAAAAATTATTTAAACTAATGAGATTAGTTTTTATATTGAAATCTACGATAATATTATATAGAACACAATTTTATATTTACATCTTATTCAAACTCTATTTTATAAGAATAAATTTAAATATGTAAAAAATTAATATAAACTAATATATTTAAAAATTAATGTATATGATTCAAAATTTAAATGAGATTTTTAATTTTTCTAATATTTTTTTACTAATTCTATTTTATTCTAAAGGCTCATATACATCCAACAAATAAAAATAGACTAAGATTAATTTGAAGAGAGAATAATCATAAATACCTTTTCTAATATTCCTTTGGTTTACAATAATTGTTGAATTTAATATTTTCACATAAATTTAAAAAATATATATATAAATAAAAAATAAATATAATTTTACTGAATAATTTTTATTAACTAGCCCTCCTTTCCATAATTATAAATAGATTTTAGAAGAAAAATATTATTGATCCCCACTAGTCTCCGTCCATATTTGAAAGCAATTTTGATGAAGTGAGTCACACTCCTCCGTTGATTGAGTTGTAATAGATGAATTGAAGAAAATTGAGGGGAAAATATAGGTGTGTGAAAGTAAAAAAAGACAATAAATATGACCCCTCGATTCAATCGAAACACCTTGGTCCTTACTTTGCCGAAAATAACCGAAAATAGTTGCAATTACTAACCCACCACCGCTTTCCAATCAAATACTTGTTTCTTTTTCTTTTTCTTCTTCTTGACTTTCAAACTTTGAAAACTCTCTCTCTCCATCCCCCTTATTTATTCCCACAACAACCTCATCCATTAGAATAATCCCACACTTATTATTTCTTCACCCCTCTCATTTATTAACACTACAAGCAAACCATTTTTATTTTTCTCTTTCCCTTCTCCCATGGTATTGTGTTCAAAGATAGAGACAAACTCATCAGATCACACCCACCACCACTACTCTTTTCAAAACCCTAGCTAGCATTAACACTCTCTCTCTCTCTCTCTCTCTCTCTCTCTCTCTCTCTGCCATCTCTGAACCAACAAGATTCCTAATTAAGTCCCCAGCATGTATTCTTTTCCATGTTCCCTTTGCTTCTCATCCGGGGGAAATTTCCATCTACTTTAAAAATATATAACTTTCTTTTTTTTTTTGTTGCTATATTCACACAAAACAAAAACTTTTTTTTTCACCTTCATTTCCCCTACTACTATTAATGCAAAAGTAGTTTAAGCAAAAATAAAAAAGCTATACCTATAATATTGCAGGGGATGGGATACACGGTACTCTCTCTTTATTATCCTCACAATATTCCCTTTTTATTTATTTCTCTTTCCTTTCTTGTTTATCTTTCTCACAGGCGATTCTTGTTGCCTTTCTTCTATTTTTATATATTCCATATTTATTATTATAAACCTTTTCATCTTTCGTTTTAATATGTTAAATGTTAAGTAAAATTCTTAGTATCTATAATGATGATGAGAATATAATAATAACTTTATACTTATGTAAACATACATAGTACATGAATATAATGATAAGAGATTTAATTATTGATTATTGATTATTGTTATTATAGAGGGTAGGTGAAGAGGCTATATAAGAAGATGTTTGCATGTTGTTATGTTAAGTTGAGTTGAGACCAAAAAACAAAAGAGTAGAAAACAAAAAGGGCTAGATGGCTGCTTTCTAGATTGTTTTCTCATTTGGTTGGTTGTTTTTTTATATCTAGCAGCTTTGATCAGTTCATTGATTCATAATCATAATCATCATCATCAACATCATCATCATCATGGCTTCTTCTAACAGACACTGGCCAAGCATGTTTAAGTCTAAGCCTGCCTGCAACCCTCATCACCAATGGCAACATGACATCAACTCCTCTCTCATCTCTTCTTCTTGCCATAGAACCCCTTACTCTTCAGGTAATAATCAACTCCTCAAACCTAATCAATCACCTAAATCTCATCACACCATATTTATAAAACTATTAATGTTAACATTTTCAAAGTTTATTTTGGAGCATATACATCCACTTTTTAATATAAATAATATATTTTTTTACATAAAATATAGGCAGAGATCATCCTTATTTCCAATTTGTAACAAGTTACTGACTAAGATCTTTTCAAAGATGGAAGAAGTTAATGATTAAATTATTGACAATTTTGTTTTTTTAAATGTTAATGGAAGAAGGTTGTGAAGAGAGGAGTCCAGAGCCAAAACCAAGGTGGAATCCAAAACCAGAACAAATCAGAATATTGGAAGCAATATTCAACTCAGGTATGGTGAATCCACCAAGAGATGAAATAAGGAAGATAAGAGCACAGTTACAAGAGTATGGTCAAGTTGGTGATGCCAATGTTTTCTATTGGTTCCAAAACCGCAAATCTAGAAGCAAACATAAGCTTCGCCATCTTCAAAACCAAAACTCTTCAAAGAATCAACAAAATATTCTAAACCAAGAACCACCAACACAACAACAAAACCCTAATCCTATTTCATCATCACTTCCTCAAATCACTCCACCTTCATCTTCATCATCTTCCTCTGAGAAATCACCACCAAAAGAAATAATACCATCCAAAGTTTTTTCTCTTGGATTCTCTAACATCAATGATGTTGTGCCTAATTCTCCAACTACTTCTGTGAACCAAACATATCTTCATTCTCAAAATGAAACAACTCTTCTTCCACCACCACCACAACAACAACAAGTAGCTTCTGCAACAAATGAAACTAATTTCTTCTTTCCAATGCAACAGCATGGACAAGGAATAGTGCTACCTAACAATGTTGTTACATCACAAGGGTTTTGTTTCTCTGAACTCTCTAACATGGTTCATGCTCAACCACACAACACTGGTCATTGCACTAGTTTTCTTCTTAGTGAAATCATGAACCATGGTGCTAATTCCTCAAAGAAAGATCAAGATCAGGATAATAAGTCTGTTAAAATAATGCACCAAATTCCACACTTTAACTTTTGTTTCACTCCCACAACTAGTACTACTACTGTTGTACCTCCTACTACTTCCTCCACCATCACTGTTCCATCCCCCATCATTTCTCATGCTCAAGGTATTCATTACTTATTCACTTCATCAAGTTCATTTCTACATGCTAATCTTTCTATTTATCTTTTAACTATTTTTAAAAAGTTCTTTTTCCTAACAATACATGTCTAAAGTGCAAGAGCAA
The DNA here is from genome assembly GCF_000331145.2 of Cicer arietinum. Taxonomy (NCBI): domain Eukaryota; kingdom Viridiplantae; phylum Streptophyta; class Magnoliopsida; order Fabales; family Fabaceae; genus Cicer; species Cicer arietinum. The sequence goes on along the minus strand of NC_021160.2, from coordinate 2,917,637 downwards.
AAACACAAGATCTTTATATATTTTTAAAAGTAACATTAATGATATTTTATAGATGTCTTTAAGAAAATTTAAATAGTCAAATTCTTATGTTAAACTGATATATCATGGACAAAATTTTATAATTAGCTTACACACATATATGTGTTGTGTATTTGTCTTTTTTTTTCTTCTTTTTTACACCGCCTTATAGAACCTAAGAACATATAGTTTTTGAAATAAAAATGATAATGTATGTGAAAGTGAGAATTAAGGGAATAGGGCAAGAGTAATGTGAATGGGAGGTGGGTAGAGTACCATAGTTTTAGGGTCACGTGTGCATGGCATTATTGGGTTAAATATAGGCTTTAGTTTTTGTTTGACTTTTGATATAGTTAGTAATGAAGGTGGTAAATATTTACATGAGAAATGATTGAGTGTATCTCAGGGCATGGAGAAACAGGTGTTACAGCAGCAAGATCAATGGTGTTCATTAATGATGTTGCGTTTGAGGTAGCATCTGGACCTTTCAACGTTCGTGAAGCATTTGGTGATGAAGCTGTACTCATCCATGCCACTGGTCAACCTGTTTTAACTAACCAATGGGGTGTCACTCTCCAATCACTCCACCATGGTGCATGTTACTATCTGGTGCGCACGTAACACACACATTTTATTACTTTTTCTTATTAGATTATTAAGCTTACGTTATTTATTTTATGATTTTTTGTTGTTGTTGCAGATATAGGAAAAAAGAAAGGTGAAGGAAGGGTGATTGAGTAAAATGAGGCTTTATTATATATTATTTATGGTGTGTTTTTATATTTTGATGAGTTTGTGGTTTGTTCTTTTTGTTATGTTTTATCACCGTACGTGTGTGTTACTGCTATTAGGATTATTGAATAGGGTTTGTAGACAGACACTGCTCATGAGTATGAATGACTTCAGATGGTTCAATCTATATGTGATGTTCCAATCCAACTATGGATATAATCATCACTTTGTTGACCTAAATACTTAAGTATGTAACTTTTATTTTTCTCCTATGTTAGTTTCAACTCAACTATATTACTATGTTAAATGTTATGATATGAAGGTTATTAGTTATGGATGTGTTTCTATACTCTTCCAATAATATACTACCTCCTTAATTTTAAAGTCTTTTTCAACTTATCAAATGTATTTATTGTTATTTTCTTAAACACATCTTTTATTAATTCTATAAAGAAAAAAATTAGATAGGTTTGTATACAAATAATATTTTATAAACATCTACTTATTAAATGCATTTTTTTAATAAGAGTGTACAAAGCAATTAAGGTAGTAAGTTAGTATTCTAGTTGTAATTGAATTTCAAGTTTGAATTTTGACAACATTGAAGTGCCATTGAAATTAGTAAATTCAAATTTCACAGTCAATTATTTTGTTTCACAATACTACCATTACACCATATGGTGAAAAGCGGTGAGTATTTCAAAGTAGTATAGTGATAGTGTAAGTGGAAAAATTGGTAAATAATTAAAATAAATAGTAGTAATATATATCTTGATAAAATTATCAAGCTGATAATTTTTGTAATTTATTTGCTTCAATCTAGTTACTATACATCATTTATTTTTTATGATGAAGGAAAATAATTCTATATCAATTTGAAAAAATCTAAATTTAATTATGAAAAATTATTTGAAAAAGGAGGTAAAAAGGTTAATTTATTAATTGAATTACACTATATCTTGTTCAAAAACAAATAGTTTACACTATTTTGATCCTAGTTAAGTGAATTTAATTTGAATATTTCATACCAAAAAATACTGAAGGAAAATTTGGATCGTTATTTTTTACCAAAACAAAACAAAAATTGGAATATTAATTGCAACACTTATTTTACTATTGAAATTACACTATTAATTCTTGTGGTTCTTAACATAACAAAATGTTTTTTTTTTTATTACACAAAACACCATTTTTGCATTTTGTACTACTACTATAAATGTTTATTATATACAACACCAATTTTGAGTTGAATTAAATTACAAGTTATCTGATTTTATGTGGTTTGTTTGATCAAAAAAGATCCCAAGCTCTCAATGTGTATGGCATTTAAAAGTGTATGTTTTTAATACAAATCAGAAAGGTCTGACCCGAAACGGAATGGTACCAACGTTTTCACACAAACATCCAAAATTTGTCTTCATCTCATCAAAGTAAAGTAAGTAAAAGCACTGTATACTTCTGAATGTCATTCTAATAAAATAATATTATCTCAAAATAAATAATATAATTTTTCAATAATTATCATATACATAATTTTCAAAAATTATGATGAATAGTTAATAAATATAAATTTTCATTTTTTTTAAATTATTATATTTTTAATATGTAATGTAGATGAGGTATGTGTTGAACACAATTCAAGTTGAATAACTATTCTTTTCCAATAAATAAATAAAAAAAAAAAGTTGAAAAAAGAATAGAAAATCTAGTTGATGCATCTATATATCTATCTAGCAATTCATTCATTTCATGATATCACAGGTATACAGTTACGGATAGGTTTGTTTACGTGTTGTTTTATAACAACAGTGTTTCTTTTCTCTCATCATGATTTGACACTTTGATTTCGATTTGTCAAGTAGACCTACTTCAGTTATTCAATTATTATATCACCAGTACACTGAAATAATACACTTTTTATTATTTTTATCTTCTAATTATTACTCCAAATCTTTGTTTATGCTATGTCACACTCGAAACATATATACCTTTTTGTTTTCTCACCTATCTTTTATGCTATGTCACTCACACGCTAAACATCTATTAACTTTTTTCTTTCTGCATGAACCATCACATACAATATGTGAATGATATGTATGATCACAAAAATATATATAATCATGACCATGACGAATTTTGATGATACTTCAATCTTTGCAAACTCATATGATATGATGTGAATGGTATTTTCTTTCATTTGGTTGATAGATGGAAGCTTTGTTGAGCGAATATATAAAAAGCATGTATGTCTTAGTCATAAAGTGTTTGTGACTTTTTGGTCATCATTGATTGGAGCTAGATTCGTCTGTCTTCATATCATCACTTCATACCATCATCCCCACAATCCTCATTTTCACATTTATTACGATCAATTATTTAGTTTTAACTATAATTTCTTTTAATTTAGGACCATAATAATTAAACTGTAACCTAAGGATAAATTTCATAGCCAATCCATATATTCAATGGGGCCCTAGCAACCAACCAGGGTAACCAATTTATGAGCGGAAGCAATTTTTTTTTATTTGAGTTTAATTAGTATATTTTTAAGTTATATTTGAGATTAAAAAAAAAAAAAACAGAAAAAGAAAACTTTTCCTTAAAGAAACGAGACTCTTAAAATATGTTTAAGTCTATGTCTCTTAAAGCGTTAGTTAATAAAAACTAAGAATAAATTAAATCAAAATTCCTATAACTAACAAGAGATTCAAAATTTATAATTCTCTTCTTATTAAGAATATTGACGGAAATATCTTTTTCTTGAATAATATAATAAAGAAATATCTCTCACTTCTTCAATATATTATCTATGATAAACTCCAACTAATTAGAGTAACTAATTAGAGTAGTGATGGAACAGTTGAAACCCCTCCTACACCAACAGAAAAACATACAAGATGTCAATATAACAAATAATATTCCTAAAATCATCATTAGTTTAATTCCAACTCATAATAAGACTTGAATCTCAAAATGCAAAATACTATACCACCTTACATACCCAAAGGTAAAATTGTCATTTTGCTTCCTAGCCAAATCTCTGAACTTAGCAACACATTGATTTGTAATTAATAAGTTTTATTTATAAGTTAAAATATATTGAAGATAGTATAAATGGTATTCCAATTCTTATATGAAAATCTTTTTAAATTTAAAATTATAGTAGAAAAACTCTACACATCTTTTATAAAAGACCGTAGAACTCTTACAAAATCATATATTCAAAAGGCGGATAAAAAGAACAAATGCAGCGTATCTTGATTTGTAATAATATTTATATATTATTATTAAAATAAAAATTTATATATATATATATATATATATATATATATATATATATATATATATATATATATATATATTATCTTAGAAAAGTTAGTTTAGTAGCCTTGTATAAACCATTTTCACTCTTGTAATGCATTTCCCCTTGTCTATATTCTATCACCCAAAAGTGGTACCTTACATAGAGTAAATTCTGAATATATATCTATTTTTGTAGTTTCTCTTTGGAAGTAAGTAAATATTGACCAGTAGAAGCCTTAATCTTCTTTTCTCTTTACGCCCTTCCTTTACTTGCAACAGTTCGTGTTGCTAGGGATGACAAACCAATCAAATTGAAAGAGGGCCATTGAAAATATGGTTCATCAAAACTTTATGTAGTTTGCTATGGTCGATTATTGAGGCGTTGAAAATTGAGTTATATAAGTGTTTTTGCAACAAATATTTTTAGAGAAATATAAGTAAAACAATATATGTATCTAAACCGTATTTAGTCCTTATATTACTTGAATTTAATTTATAAACTCTCTTGTAAATGTATATAGTTTCTATAAGATGAATCAATTGCAATTATTATATCATTAATTATATTTGATCTTTACTATAATTATTGATAATATTATCTAATATAATTGGTCATAATTTATAGTAAAAAAATTCATATCCACCGTATATAAAAACTAAACTTTTTATTTATTTATATTTTGGTCGATGGAATGAGTCAATTATGAAGTGTTTTTCTCTCAAAAATGGAAGAAAACGGTCGATGGAATGAGTCAAAGATTTTTTAGGGTAAAGAACCCAAAAATTTAAATTTATTGTAATGTATTTCAGTGTAATTAAGTAGAATTATTTTCAACTTTAGAATAAATTAAAAGTTAAAGTTAAAATTTGGATTTTTTAAAAACTGACCAATTTATATAAAACAAAAATTAACTTTTAACAAAAAAAATTTATTCTCTAAAAAAAACTAATTTAATCAATTTACACTATACTCATATTAGTTATTAGCCCTCCTAATGTGTTATTAATACCTTTTTATCTAGTAAAAAAACAAAACAAAATTATTTTTATTTAAAATTATTTTTCTTCACCGTAAAATCCAACATCCAATAAATATTTGATAAAAACACTAAAATATCCTTGCTATGTTTCTCCATTTTGTCCATCATTATCTATTTACTCATTATTTATTTATTTTGAAAAATAAAATTAATATAATAGCACGAGGCATTCGACCCATGGCTTCTTAGTTTTAGGCCCAATTACAAATCCATCTTTAATTCTACAACAAGGAGGAATCTATTTCTTAACTCAACAACTAATATTTTCATCCTACAAATATATTAAAATTACAAAATACCATATACACTTCTATTATAATTGATGGATAATTTATTGCAATTGTTGGGCCCAGTCCAATCTAATTGTTGGTAGTGTTAATATACTGCCGGTTTTACTTTGGTTCGGGCACAATTAACACTACAACCACAAATAGATTAAAATGCAAAAATAATTGAAGATTTAAAATCAAAATATTAAAATTCTCTTTGTAAGCTCTCTCTTTTATAATCTAAAATTATAGTTCTATTAATTTAAAAATGTCTATAAATTTCTTCACCGCTTAATTTGAAGCTTTATTTTCCGGATATATCAATTGCATAAGTCAATTAAATTGTATTATTTTATTTTATATATCATTAAAGTATTCTTTAAAAAAATAAAGTTAAAAATATGTTACAGTGATAAAATATGTGATAAAAAGAATAAATGTTTTAAAAAATTAAATAAAAAACCTTGGTATATATGATAATTTTTAAAATGAATTAAGACTCTATTTATCGAGATTTAACCACTCATAGTGGATAACTTATAATTTATAAACTTGTATGATAAAAGAAGAGTTATTTGGCTTTTATTGTATTTTGAGATGCAATTTTAGGTAATTTAAAATTTATAACTTATATTATAGTAAATATTTTTATCATATTTTATCCCTATTATGTTAATTAAAAATAATTAAAATTATTATTTTTATATAGTTTTATATTTATCATCTTATTCAACCGTTAATTTATTAACACTTAAAACTCAATCAGTTTTTTTTTTGTCTTAGCTTTTTTTTTATCCACTATCAATCGACTGTTTTTTACAACACTATCAATTAACTTTTCTTTTACAAGACTATCAGTTAAATTATCAGCAATCCACTATAAAATCATTTACTATTGGTTATCATATCCATTTTACCAAACAGAATTACATATTGTTTTTTCAAAAAAAAAAAAAGGGAAACATAACTAAATATTTTTGTTTTGAAGCAATTTAAAAAAAAAAAAAAGGGATTTGTCAGTGTAGCCAATAGAAAAGAATGGAAAAGTGTATATTATTATTATTATTATTGTTATTATTATTATTATTTATTATTATTTATTTTGGCAGAAAAAATGTTTATTATTATTATTTAAAAAAGGGAAAGGAGAAATTGTTTGTCATTTTAGGTCATGATTGCCATTTGCAACCATTCCCCAAAACAAAACAATTTGCCAAGTAAAAACCTCTTCCCACATAACATTGCTGTTTCATTCAATTATTAGCTTCTCTCTCGTTGTTTTTTTTTTCTTCTTCTTCTTATTACGTTATTATTCCAAATCTGGAAAAACAAAAACAATGTTTCTTTGATTATTATTAATACATTCAAATCTCATCAAACCATTTGAATCTCATACATAACAAACTCATCAAAATCTTTTGTTTTTCTTCATCCAATCTTTGATTCTCTCTCTAGCCAAACACCACATAGAAAAAAAGGGTGTGTGTGGGGGCAAATGGGGGCATACAGAGCTGATGATGATTATGATTATCTGTTCAAGGTTGTTCTGATTGGTGATTCTGGTGTTGGAAAATCCAACCTTTTGTCTAGATTCACCAAGAATGAATTTAGCCTTGAATCAAAATCCACCATTGGTGTTGAATTTGCAACCAGAAGCATTAGGGTTGATGATAAGGTTGTCAAGGCTCAGATTTGGGATACTGCTGGCCAGGAAAGGTTAGCATTTTTTTCTTAATCTATATTGTTATCTCTTTCATGCTTTGATTTTGTTTATTGCATTTTGATTAGGTAGTTTAGTAGCCATTGTTCAATGTGATTTTTTTTTGGATTTTTTCTTCTTATGTATGAATGTCCTTGATTTGATTGTGATGGGTATGAGGCTTTTCTGCACCCTTTATGCTGATAGCTTAGAATATGCATTACAAGCTTTTATGCATTGTTATTTGACACCCTTGTATTTGGAAAAGGGAAAATGTTAACATTCGGTGTCGGATGTCAATTTGTGTGTCCACCAAACATTCTCTTGGGAATTTGATTATAATTATTGTATGACAGAAATTTGAATTGTGTTTTCTGCTGTCATTGTGTTTCTGTATTAATTGTGGACCTCAATTCCTCAATGCATTTCTTGTTTCAAATTGACTTATAGATCCTAGCATTTATGCATTTATTTCTTGTTGACTATGGAATTCACATACACAGATTGTTCTTTTGTCGTGTTCTATTGCATCTTTTAAAAGGCCGTTGAAGTTGCTGGTAACAATATTTGAAGCTATTACTTGGCTAGTCTTGCTTGCCAAGGTTACTAATGTCTTCAGTTTGTAACATGTAATATTAATATGCTCCCTTTTGCTGGTATGGTTTACTCTTATTTGACCGGAGCTTGAATTTGGCTTGTTAGCTGTTATATTAAAATGCCTTGCCTTGAAGATTATAGTTGTAATAATTTGAATTCTTGTGTTGCTAAATCTGTGAAGATTTCCCCCCTCATGTCAAGGTTGATGTATGGAAAATTTTAATATTATTATCATGTTGTAGCATCACGATGAACATTTAGGAATTAGGATTCCTCGATGGTTGTTTGATCATATGCTATGTTAGTACTAAGAAATAGAAAAGGTTAAATCATGACTGGAACTAGTATTGCCCTAATTACTATAACAAAACCTCCCTTGGTAGGTAGGGTGTTATTATCATTACTCATCACTAATGTCTGAACTTTGTTGTATGAGGCCTATAGTTGAATGTCAGATGAATGTGGATATTCTGTAATGGAACTTGATAGCCTTGTGGATTAATAATCCCAGCAAAAATCTTCGCCAAATTTTGTCTTCCATATGATTAATTATTTTCAATGCTGTATTTTATTGACTTGACATGAATGATACATCTTAGTTTACTTTTTTCTAAAGGTACCGAGCAATTACAAGTGCATATTATAGAGGAGCTGTTGGTGCTTTACTAGTGTATGATGTTACACGCCATGTTACATTTGAAAATGTGGAGAGATGGTTGAAGGAGCTGAGAGACCACACAGATGCCAACATTGTGGTGATGCTTGTTGGGAACAAAGCAGACTTGCGTCATTTGCGAGCAGTTTCAACTGAAGATGCAACGGCTTTCGCTGAAAGAGAGAACACATTTTTCATGGAAACTTCTGCCCTCGAGTCCATGAATGTCGAAAATGCCTTCACTGAAGTGCTGACGCAGATCTACCGTGTTGTGAGCAAGAAAGCCCTTGAGATTGGTGATGATCCAGCAGCACTACCAAAAGGACAGACAATTGATGTTGGATCTCGGGATGATGTATCGGCTGTGAAGAAATCTGGATGTTGCTCTGCTTGAGTTTACAATAAAAGTTTCTGTATTTTTACTGTAAACCTCTATGCCTTGTTTATATCGATGTAGAGATCAGTCTTACGCCCTTACAGCGTGAAAATGATTGTCTAAACTCTAAAGAGCATCACTCTGAGCTTTCGGCGTAGAAAAATTTGTTCAATATTAGTTAGATGTTTAGGAAACATGCTCTTTAATTTTGTTTTGTTCTTGTCTCTGTTGAAGAAGTTCATTTATCTAATTTCAGGTTTATTGAATATTTACAATGACTCGTTTGGATTAGTTTGTTCTTTGTTGTATATCAGCATTTTTAGCTGAGATAAGTATTTGGTTGGGAAAAGTAAGTGAGTTTTTCAAAAAGTTGAGGTACAAAAGTCAATTTCAGCATTAATCCTTAGTGTAACATCATTTTAATTTTTCTTGTTTTACACTATTTGCTGGAAAAAGTATTTGCTGAAAGTTATAAATTATTTCAAAGGCTTCTTCATTTTGTTTGTTCGTGTCTAAGCATCATATTCTTACCATGTAAATTTTTTTCTTCTTGTTTTACATTGCATGAATGTGGAAGCAGTAATTTGTTTTTAGAAGTTACGAAGCACAGTGTGGTAAAATTAGCTTTTTACTGAGTCTTTTTAGACTTAGATTTGTTACTTAACTCAAAATGTTCTATTTATAGGAATAAAACAGCATATTTTTAAAAGCAACTCCAAAAACAGAAGATTTTATGTATATTATATGAGAAAAAAAATAATTTTTCTTTTGCTGTATTCAAAAGCTTGGTACTGATGATTGTCAATTCAGTTTAGTACTGAACGTGAAACGAAACTAAACTAGATCATAATCACTCATAAATTGCTTGTTGTGACAGCTTTTGCATACATATCTACATTCTTTTGTCTTGCAAGTTGCAACCACATCAAAGCAGCTACAAGAACTACTACAAGAAAAACGACATTGTAACAACTGTGTCACGAGAAGCTATTACGAACAATAAGGGCTTATTTATCTCGATAATATGCTCTCTATCTTCGTTTTTATTTACAAAAATACACTTTTCAAATAAAGTCATATAAACAGTGAAAACAACTTTTATTGTTATTACAATTTTCTGTACAAAACTTAAAAAGCAAAAAACACAGTGAATATAAAGTAGTAGCATCTTGTAACTAAAAGTGATAACAGAATAAAAACATAGTATTTAGTTTTTTCAATACAAAAAGGCCTTAAACTTCCATAGATCCATTGCAATCAAGGTGACCCTTCACTTCAGGCTTCAGGGCACTGTCACCAAAAACCAGCTCTTATGTGACTTCATTCCAATTTGGCAGTCGCCTGCAATTTAATTAAAGGAATAAATAAAGAATGTAATTTAATCAAACAAACATGAATGATATAGTAAGATGAACTCAAACCAATTCTTCTGACAATTTTCCACTACTTAGGCATCATTGTTTTATCAATCTAAACTTATTCACTATACTATAGTCCAGGCTTCTAACCTGAATTTGACAATCATTTTCAAATAGACTGTAAATACATTAAATTAAATTTATAAGTACATTCGGTGGGAACTTTGGCAAAAGTACTTGACCTATATAAACAATTTACAGATTGGCGCAGTGTCAAAACAGAGGATTCGAACCATGGAAAAACGGTTGAGCTAATATTCATTTTGTAAGATAATTGCTATAAATAGTTTTATTATATGTATGTATCTTTTTGGCCCTCATAAAATTATGTCAAACTCCGCCACTAGAGCTGTTGTTATGTGACGAGTGAGTCACAAATTGAAGTCGTGAAATCAGTCTCTTGAAAATACAAGGATGCCTACAATAGATTTGAAATTGGAGTTATCACGTTATCATGATTTGTTTCCCTATTTAATTAGAATTAGAATTTGGAGTTTTGTAATAACATAAATAGTGGTTAGGGTATGGCCTTTTTGTATCAAATTAGAATCATCAATCATATCAAATAGCAGTTATTATTTTCTCGACCTATTTTTTTAATCTAAAACCCTATAATTGCAACAACATAAAAAAGTCAATCACGCACAGATATGCTAAGTGACTTCAAATACCCATATGGTATATTGATCATAAAACTGATGACCCTTGTTACGTGAAATTAAAAAATAAACAAATGAAAACAAGAGCTATACCTAGAAAGGTTCCAATTCCACTTAACAAAAGAATGCAACAAAACAAGCAATATGCAGCCAGCCCAAGGCTCCCAGCAAAGAAATTTAATATGATGAAACATTACACTTGGTAACTGATTAACTCCCTATAACACAGGATAAGAAAAGAACCAAAACTACATGTATGCAATAAACCCAACACAGGAAGTTGAGAAGATTTCAAAAGGCCACGGTCACACACATGGCATACTACACGATCATTTAATTAACGCATCAAAAGGAATAACAATTATACATTTCAGAAAAATAACCATTTTGGAGTGGAATGGGGGATAGGATGGAAGTGTTTAGACTTTACTATGCTATGTCACAATCATTTCTTTAGCCGCCCATTTAGTTTCCAATCAAGCATAGCCTAAGCATGCAGTTCTCCAAGAGTATTTCTATATAATGATGTTATGGTGTTTGTAGTAGTATCCAAAGGTTAGGCTCATAATAGACTCACAATTGAACCAACCTTTTCCTAGTTTACCCTATTTTACATATATAAACAAAAACAACATTATATAATTGAATTTCAAAATCAGAACCCTTCATAACTCACAAGCCATGTGAGAAGTTCCAAATACAAAATCTAACAACAAAAGATAATAACACCAAAGGAAGTAAAACAACAGTTACACACCCATAAAAAAGCAGACACTTTTTCATCTTCAAGTTCTTCATATTGACTAGTTCCAACAAGCAAACCTACTTCACAATCTCACTTTCTCAAACATTTACCAGAAGCTGTTTTATCCATCTATACATAAAATTCAATGACCGAAACATATAAAAATGCAAACTTTAACAGTTTTTCAGACACCCAACACCCCAATTCAAGTCCTGTCTATAATTACGGACAACAATTTAAAATAAAAATAAAAAAACCCAAAAAAGGAGAAGAATGAAACTGACCCAGAAGAAGAGAATGAAGCAGCGGGAAGAGAACAGTAGAAAAATTGCATCAATGGGGTTGGGAAGGTTTGTCCTTGTTATCACCGTGAGAGGAAGAAGAGTTGTTATTGTTGGAGTTGAAAGAGGGTATGGGGTTTTCTCCTTTGATAAACCAACCAAGGGCAAAGAAAGCAGTTCCAGCAAGAATGGCAGTACCCCAAGCGTGAGAGTACCATTTACTGTACTGTCTGATTGCGTATTTCCATTGATCTCTCAGAGTTGCGGCATCGGGAATCGATGTCTCTGGTGGGTTGATATGGCTCTTGTGGGTTGAATATTTGGTTGAGCCATGATCGCCATGGGAGGAGGAAGAAGAAGAAGGTGGAAGAGTGGTTTTGGTTTTGGTTTTGGGGTTAGTCTCACTCTCACTCATGCTGGAAATGGAAATGGAAGCACCTCTGCACTGCACGGATTCTTTGCTTTTTCTGTGAGACTCACTTCATATGCAAATTACAATCACAACCTTATCAAAGATTGAAAATAATATATATGTATATTTCTTGTGAAAATAAAACTTTAAAATTATATAAAAATAATCCGTCACAACAAAATTGGTGTTCGGCTGTCCAAATGAAACTAGACTAATCAATGTCAGGAGTTCAAGTTTTGTGATTGTAAAAGAATAACATATTTGAAACGAGATTTTATTAAAAATAGACGATCAGATTCTTAGAGATTAGTCTTTGATAAAAGTCCATGGATATTTCACATCAATAAAATGATTAAAAGAAACATTTGTGTTAATTAATTTTAGAATTTTGTATGGTATTTAAAAATTTAAATTTTTTTCTTTTTTTTATATAAAAAGAAAAAAAAAACTCCAAAAACCGACTCTAGAATAATCGGTTCCTTTTAAGTCTTTATTGAGAAGTAAACTAGTATTAGCAAGAGGAGTCCTCAGCATAACCAAAGATAAATCTACATCATGACCTCTAAACGCTAGTGTGTCAACACGGAAGTTGGTTTCCTGATAAATGTGGTTAACTTCATTAGTCCAACTTAAGAGGTGAATAAGAGAAAAATGTTGAAGATGAAAAATGGGAGTATATCAGATTCTGAATCATCACCCTCTTGCTTTGTTATGTACGTGCAAATAAAATCATTCATTTATTTGTCTGTCATTAATATTATTATTATAAACCTGTAAAGTGAGTTAATGAGTTGTTGTTTATGAAGAAATAAGAGAAAATAAATATATCCATTCTGTCTTTTGAAATTTCAATGTTCAAATTCCAATATATTACAAACAATTCAAAAATTCACAAGAATATTTTCATGACTAAAGTACAATCTTGAATACATTTTTCTACTTCTATTCAGACAAATCCATTGTTAATGTTAACAATGCACTTCCCATTCTATGAAAACCAATCAACTTGGGTTGAAACCTCATCATTTTATACAGAGAATGAATTTTTGTAAAGCACAGCCTATGGAAACATAAGGATGGAAACTCATTGAGGTTCTACCCTTATTGATGGAAAGATTCCACTATATTCAAATTCATCGTCATTCGCATAAGGATGTTTGGCATCCCCTACACCTGCTTCCTCATAAGTTTCTGTTGTTGAAGCTGATTCAGAATTTGGGTTCACTCCAACAAGCTCAATTATGCTCTCAATCTCTTTCGCAGCCTCAGCCATTGTAGGCCTATCAGCTGCATATTCTTTGACACACCTCAATGCAAGTTCCACATACCTTTCTAAACCTTTTGGTCTTGTCCCTATGAGTATACTTTGATCTAGAATGGAATGAAGGTTGTATAATTCTTTTGATGTATCCATTACTCTCATTACTTCTCTTACAATATATTTTCCTTGCTCTATTGGCTTTCTTGCTGTTGCTAGTTCCAGCATTAGCACACCAAAGCTATATACATCACTCTTTTCAGTCAATTGTTGGGTCATGTAATATTCAGGATCCAAGTATCCCTAGATAGAATAAAATGAAACATATTTTCATTAGCTACCATTTGTAAAAATATGATTTAACTTCAGCTTTATAAAAGAGAAACTTTGTTCAACATCTTTAAGGCTCTTTTTAATCCAAGCAATTCATAGAGAAAGGTTAAAGTTATGTTTGCTTGCCTTGCAAGTATCCTCAAAACTACTTAATTTTTTCTTAGAGATACTAGTTTGATTGCATAGCAGCATAGCAAAAGCTGATTTCATGTGTTCAAAGTTTTAAAAGTGAAATGTATATAATACAAACCATTGTCCCTTTGACTTGAGTAGTAACATGGCCCCTTTCACTATCAACAAGAAGTTTGGAGAGACCAAAATCAGCAACTTTTGCAATGAGGTGATTATCAAGTAGGATATTGCTTGATTTTATGTCTCTGTGTATGATTGGTGGGTTAGCAAGTTCATGTAGATAGGTCAGACCCCTGGCGGCACCCAATGTAACTTTGAGCCTCCTTATCCAGTCCATCCAGATCCCAGACTTTCCTGCAGTGACAAAGTCAAATAAAGAAAAGTAATTAACAAATGTGCTTGACATAGGCAACTTGCAGAATTTTGCTTTATTAGACAGGTCCTTGAACTGCTTGCTGTAAAAGCTTATCAATATTTGAGTCTATGAAGAGTGTTGAAGAAATTGAAGTACCTGAAAGACTATCCATTAAAGTGCCATTTGGAACATACTCATAGACCAGCATCTGTTCGCCTTTCTCGTAACAGAATCCGACAAGACTAACGAGATTCTTATGATGAACCCTTGATAGAAGTTCAATCTCAGTTTTAAACTCAACAGCTCCCTGCATCGATTCTTTTCCAGCTCTTTTGATTGCAACCAATTCGCCGCCAGGAAGAGCACCTTGGTAAACCTTGTAAATGAGGAGGACTAATTAGATTTTCCAGTAAACAAAAAGAGAATAATTTCGGAAAATACTTGTGGTGGATGTTTCTATGAAGTTCTTTACATATGAAAAGACATTAAGATTGAATAAAAGTGAAGGCAGTGGTGGAATGTGATGGAAAGGATACCACCGGTCCAAGCATAAGCTTTTTTTCATTCCACCAATCCAAACATGTCCTTAGGAACGTTAAGGGAATATGGTGTTCTGGAATAGAGAAAGGAAAAGGGTAGTCGTATGAAGTTATTAATAAAAACCTGTCCATAACCTCCTGATCCAATAGTGTTGGCTTCTGCAAAATTGTTGGTGTATTTCCTTATCTCATCAAAAGAAAACCATCTTGCTCCTTTCAACTGAGGAGCAGCTCCACTACTCTTGTTCTGTTCCCAGTTTACTGCATTTAATTAAAACGACATTGAACCAATTAAAAAAACACTACCTGAAAAATCCCTTGTTAAGTATAAATTAGGCCAAGTGGAGTAATAATTTCTAACCAAAAGGGTTCCCCTCGGAAGATCTTGTTGCTCTTCTTTTTTGGCGAACGACATACATCCCTGCAAGAACTGCCAGTACAAGAAAGACCAACACAGCAAGTACTGCACCAACTATAGCCCCAGTATGTGATGACTTTGATCCTTTAGGTTCTCCTGAGTGACATAGAAATGATAGTCAGAGAGGAGAAATAATACAGAACACACAAATAAATAATTCAGCATTTGTAGTTCATAATGAAACACTGAAAGTCACCTCCATAATATTCATAGTTAGCACCAATGAAGAAGTAAGGGGAGAAAAATTCCGGAGGCTTGTAAATTTGGTTACTAAGCACAAAAGCAGTAGTTGAAACTCCAGTTGAATTGAAACGGTCGGTTTGAAACGGGAAGATATTAAGAGTCAACTGAAAATTATCAGTAGATGAAATCTTGATAGGATTACTAAGAGAAACTGAATCCACCGCAATTTTTTGTTTTCGAAAAGCATCCATCAGGGACTGCTCAATTTCCTTGTAGTAACTTGTGTTACTATAGTTTGAGAAACTAAAAGCTCTGGATGATAGATTTCCAATATAAGGAAATGCACATTTACAGTTGGGGCTGGCAATCTGATTGTCACTGCATGAAGGAGGTGAGCAACCATTTGTTGGTGTTGAATATGAGGGAATGGTTTGGGGAATTTTGCAGTAACTCTTTTCAGAAGCTCCATTTTCAAGACAAATTTTGTTTTGAGCAAGTCTGCAAAGACATTAGATAACTTTCTCAGAAGAAAAGCCAACGTCTAGTAGTTTGAGTCCATGCAAATATCTGTAGATTTTATTTTATTTTTTTAAAAAAGAAAAATGATATCATCATATATAATGAAATTTACCTCAAGTCAAAATTCAATTTTTGGTTTCCCAACTCAAGATTGGTCAAATCATTATTCTGCAAATCAATGAGTTGCAGACTACTGCTATAGCCACTGCTGAGATTTAATGTGCCACTGAGCTGGTTGTCCTTCAGTATCCTGTTAGAACATTTCAGTAAATTCACTTCATATTCATAACCATCACTTCCTATTTAGATTATTTAATGAGCAGATATAGAATGAGAGCTTATACTATATTATAAGCAATTATGCATAAGCTGATTTTCGTGGAAAGCTTCTTGAAATAAGTTCTAAATATAAAGATAACCAAAAAAACAGGTCTAATGTGAGAAAGACGGAGCAACATACACTGTTGTCAGATCTTTCAAACTAGAAACCCATGAAGGAATATCAGAAGAATTGAAGTTATTGTCACTCAGATCCCTGCAGATAGAATTTTTCATAAAAATATGCAGATTAAAATCATTGTATAATAATGCATAAATTATATGCCTATGTTTTACATATAGTTGTTGCATGAAATTAAGTATTTCTTCTAGATTATGTGATTGCAATTAAGTATTGACCTCCTAAAATTCAATGCAATAAGTACAATATAACAGAATGTCACTATTATACTACTTACACGTAGGTGAGACTATTCATTCCATTAAGATTTGGCAGAGAGCCATTCAGTTCATTGTGAGATAAATAGCTGCAAAAATATATTCAATACCTTCTTTCAGCAAAATGGATCAAAAAGTTAGTGATAAATATGAATCTTAACATCTCATGTTTCTTTGATTTTCTTACATCTCGCTAAGTTTTTCAAGATTGTTCAAGTTAGAAGGCACTCTCCCGCTTAATTTATTCCTATCAAAACGCCTGCATTCAAGAGAAAATGTTCAATTAGCCAAAGAAATTCAGAGATAACATAAATTGTGTGAGTGTAAGAGAAATCACTAAGACAGTGGCCACAATATACTTACACCACTTCCAATGTGTTCACAAGACTACTCAGAGTGCTAGGAATACTGCCATTTAATTGATTGTTGTCGAAAAGCCTGACAAAAATAATATAAGCTAGGATCAATGTGAAGTTTATAAAATAAGTCAATGGTTATGCATTTAGAAAATAAGTTTAAGGTGTTTATGAAAAAGTTAAACAGAATGTTTTGATATACAGAAGCTAATTTCAACTTATAAGAATAACTAACTAATGTTTAAAAAGCTTATGACTTCAAGAAGTTATGAAATTTCAGAAAATAAATACTAAAAGATTTATGAAGCTTACACATGTTCTAGAATCATGCTAGAGTTAAAAAGTGTTGGTGGTATTGGACCTGAGAGTTTATTGTTCCCCAAATGACTGCAAGAAGTAGACATAATATTAGATATTCAGTGAAATGAAATGTTTTCGTATAGTAATATTAATTGGAAAATGAAAAGAAGAGTAGACATACAAATGCTGGGCCTTAAGGAGCATGTCAAGACCTGGTTGTCCTTGATCATTAGAGACAGGAATAGGTCCTTCCAGCTGGTTATCAGCAAGATCTAGCCAATCAAGGTTGGATAGATTGCCAAGAGAGCGTGGAATATTTCCGTTTAATTTATTTGAATTCAGTGCTCTGCATGAAAAACAATAAGGTGATAAGTGATTCATAAATGCGTTATCTAAATGAAGGAGAAAATAGTAACATAATAACTAACACCTGTCTATAAAAAAATGTGTTATCTAAATGAACTTCAAATAATGTTTGCTTAAGCACGTGTTACATGCACACATTCTCAAGCATAATTTATCATATATTAGTCTAAAGATAAAACATTGAGCTTCAAGATTAAGTAAAGATAATTTCCGGATGTGAACATGATATGAAAGGTACACACTTTATTACATTGTAATAAATTGGACTTTTAATAGTTCTTGTGTGTGCAATGTAGTATCAGAATTATTAAGTTGGAGTCCTTACAAAAAGGTCAGCTTCTTTAAGGATCCTATTGAATCTGGAATAGGACCAATGAATCCACAACCAACCAATGCCCTGAAAAAACAGTTAAAAGGGAACATATCAAAAAGCATGCTAAATTTTCTAAGGTGAAAAATATTAGATAGAAGTAGTTCAATAGAAAAAAAATCAGTTTATATTTAAATTATTTATTAGGAAATAAATTTCCCCTCTTACAGGGAATTGAGGTTCTTCAGATTCCCAATTTCTCGTGGAATTGTTCCTGTGATGCCTGTGTTGTATGAAAGATCCCTATATGAACAAAAACAACATGTCATTAGTTTAGCAACAACTAAATATTGCAACCAACAATAACATAGTGAAAATAAAATGTCCTACCTAAGGATGAATTCAGTTAAAGGAAATTATTTTTAGCAACTTTTACACATCAATAATCATTATATGACTCAAATGCCAAATTAGAACAAGACTCTTCTAAAGTAAATAAGGAGGTATGTATCCACCTTTAAATCATAAAGTGTATTAAGATTATAGTCCACTTTAGATTAAATCACAAGTACAACATATAGCCAGAGTTTTAAATCACAGTGGCGGTCACGTCGCAATCCTTAATACTATGAAGAATTCCAGTTAAATACGGTCGATGCAGCAGTCTCTATATGAAGAATTTCAGTTAAATACGGTCCATGCAGCAGTCCCAATCGTAGTCACAGAGACATCAAAAACCTCGATGTCCAGAACATATTCACAAACCTTTTTTTTTCAAACCTTATAAATACGTTTATTCATTTTTAGAGTCAAGGTCACTTTAGAGAGTCTTTATTTAACAAATAATATGTTGAGAAACATTTAAGCATCTTAGGGTTTATTAGAAGAAGAATTTCAGACTAATGAACAAATTAAATCTATTTTTTTTTTTGTGTGTTGACGGAGTGGTAAACACCACCTGAAACTCATACACACAACTCCATTGTCCTAGATTCGAACCCGAGACATAATGTTCAGCCTAACAATATCGGCATTTGCCAGTTGAACTATGCATTATGGAGCAAATTAAATCTATTTAATTCAGATGAGAAGTAGAAAATGTACAATGTATCAAGTTCAGATAAGGACTGAATTGCTGAAGACAGTTGACCCACCAAATTCAAGCCAGGTAGTTTCCTGAAAAAGATAGCAGCACTCTTTTGAGATTCAATTTTTTTTACAAAAAATAGAAAATAGAAAGTAAGAAACAATTTGAATGGAGCAAAGAAACCATGATCTAACAATTCGGTGATTCTTGAATTTGTGCAACGAATTCCATCCCAATCACTTCCACATGGATCAGAACCCACCCAATCTGATGGTTTGTTTTTCCAGGATTGTATCAGAGATGAAAGAGCAGTAACTGCATCAGTACAATTTATATAGTCAATTTATGATGATATTTTATAAATTTAATAAGTAACAAAAAAGAAAACCTAATACTAGATCTTTTTACAAAATCTGATTTTAATTTTGGAGATAAGGTGAATGATTAATTCAACTATGTCAAATCACATAGTTGACATTGAAGTGCTATAGGTTTGTACATTGGTTAATTATATATAAATAGGTCAACTGCCAAATTTTTATTAGCAAACAAAATTTTAATTTTGAATGTTAATGGTAGAAGAATATATCTTTAATCCACAAACACTTTCCAAACTTAGATGGACAAGCATAGATTCTCACATTCATGATATTGAGTTGAAAACAGTACATAACCTAATTTTAACTTCATACCTATATGATTTTTTTGGGTGTAATTTATGATGTACCTCCTTATTAGTTACTATAACTAGGAAATTGTTAGGAGGACAAATGGTCAAAATTTCAATGATTCGTCAAGTAGAAATTCAGGGTCTTGTAGGGATGAGACAAGACCTTTATCAATGTTTATTCGACAAAAACAAGAGAAAATAAACACAAATTGAATTTTGAGCACTAATTGTTTTTCTTATTTTTTGAGCGCATCATCGATATTGATAGAAACAATAGTCACCATCTCAGTCGTGAGGACGGACTTTTACTTAGGAGAGGAGCAATATAAAACATTTTTATATACCATTCTGAGACTGTAGATCATATGAGACACTTCCCTACCATTCAATACTAATTATACTAAGAAAGGAAGGGGTGGAAAAGCACAATATTATTTCCTTGCTTATTTTGTTGATATATGAAAGAATTATATAAACAATAGATGTGATGAATATACATCAAACTCCAAACACAATCACAAAAGTTGAATTTAAATTAGTAACTTACAATCTCCACTGTCTGTCTGTGCTGCAACAAGCAAAACCTGGAAAAGAAGCAGCACTAGAATAGGAAAAACTTTAAGTTGTTGTTCCATTACTCAAAATACTTTTCTGATACTGAACCAATAATCAAATATGAAAACTTTTAACCAATGTGTATAACAAGAAGATTATGAAATAATTAAAGAGAAACCATAGTGTACAATCTTTTAACAAGAAAAGAAAATAATTCAACTGAAAATTGTAGAGCAGACGCGTTTCAAGACATGGCATGCTAACTAATGCATTTTACTAAGTCAATGCCTTTTACATTCAATTTTCAACTTTTAGAATTAGTATGAGTTTTAATTCCAAAATTAAAAATATATTGCCACTACAGAGCCACCAACTATAACCAACATAATCAATATATTCCAACTAGAAATGGCTATCAACAATCGTGGTTAGTGATTATTAGTATATTTTAATTCTGATGTCTTCCTTTTTTTTTGTTGTTGTTGAAACATTCCAAAGAAAAATGCTAGAAGATAAAGTTTTAAGTGTTGGAACTTGGAAGGAATCAACAACTACCTAATAAACAAGGTATTATTTTAATAGTTAACTCAAGGTGAAATTAACAAGAGAGATTAATATCATTTTTTAGGAGAAAACATAAAGCATTATTGTAATTATTAGATTAATTTCCATATATGAACAGTGTCATGCTTTGATTAAGAAATCTGTTTGTGCTATTTGTACCACGACAAAATGAAAATTATACAATTGACCATCTAGCTTGCCGTCCCAAATATAATATTGTATTAATTTGTATTATGCACAACTGTCAACGAGGAATACACATAATAAAAAGTGTTGGATTTTCATTTGAGATATTAAACATTTGCATAGTTTGTTTGGACAGGCTTTTATATTTGTATTTAGATTAAATTGGAGCGGCAACCGAAGTGGATACAAAGGAGACATAAAGTTTTCTACAAGACAAAAACAAAGAAACAATAATTTGTTTTACTAGAAAACGAATTTCCTTTTGTAGATGAACAAGGATTACAATTTCTTTTATGCATGTTTGGATTCATGTACGGTGATTTTGGCATAACGGTAGCTCACTATAATTTAAATAAAAACTACACTTTTTAGTTTTAAGAAAATCAAGTGTTATTACACTCTTGTTAAGTTGTTATCAAATATATCCACATTACATACTTACAAATACATCCTAGACTTTATTAACTTAATATTATTATAGTCTCAGTAAATATCAACAAATTTTTTGAGCAATTTTAGAGATTATTTAAAATATTAATATCGTGAGAGATTAAGTTGATATCATCTTACAATATCAAGTATTGAAAAATATATGATTTGTATATAAACAATATATTTGCCGTAAATTATCAATATTCTCTAATGATAATTGATAATGTCGACAATATTCTATAATGCCATATATTTAATTAAATTATATTGTTATTATTATACATTACTACTAATAATTAAAATCTCCCAATAACAACAGAGTTGGAACTTCACGAAAGAAAATGGGAAGTGGGAACATTGACTTTTATCTAATTCCTTATTGGATGGCTGGGGAAAAAAATTAAAACATAATACTAAGAATCTAAGATGTGAACTCTAACTCCAAGTTGTTATGTGAATTCTTACTCCAAGTAGCTATTTTATTTATTGATGGTCGCACTAATTCTTGTTCAAAAAATGATGGGGTCAAACCTACTAATAATATTTCTGAAAAAATATTTGCAGCTTGATTGATCAGAAACAAGGTTATGTTATAAAATTAATAATACTTGATATTTATAAATATTTTTTAGGATCAGATATCTTTTTAGTCCATGCAAAATATGTGAGTTTAGTTTTTATGCATGTAAAATGTTTTCTTTGATTTTATAAGGGATGATATTGAGGGCATAATTAATGTAAATAACTTGAATACTTCTAACGGGGATTTTTCTAATCATAATGTTGATCATAACATGTAGACCATTGTTATTGGTAAAAATATTGAGACCTTTTTGATTAATTCAACTAATGCATCCTAATGGATTATTTATGATATGAAAGTACTTTTTAAATTTTAGAAATATATGGATAAAAACTCTCTAGAGAATGATTATTATCTCTCAACATAACAGTCACAACCATATTGGTATTCCTCATTATTCTAACACAAGTACAAAATGGGAAATGCATGGATTCTCACACAAGTACACACACATGTGAGTACAATCAATGCAAAGGGAAAATGGAGACATTCTAAAACTTTATAATTTGCATAAAAAACTCTAACAAACCATATACTAGTATTATTGGACCACATCATCCAATTAGCAGTTCTATAGCCATACACCTCCACAAGCTCAAGGTAGGTGAGGAAAATAATTAAGGGATCTATCTAACACATTGAGCTTGTTTCTGATATGAAGATATTTAATTGGTGATAGAGGCTTTGCTTGGTTAACTAATCAGCCTCACTAATCATAGGTTTGGAACATGGACAACTGTGAGTTTTTTATTTAGTACCTTTTCACAATGAACAAGAGTTCCAACTTCATGAAGCACATGCTTATGAATTAAAAAATTTGCACTTTTATAGTCACAGAAAACTATAGATGTAGAGAATGTCCACTCTTATACCTATATGACAACAACTGTAACTTCTTTCCTAAAATAACCACATGGCACTAGATTAGGGCCTAGATAGATGTCCTCCTAAAGAGATAGAGGCTAATGCCAAAGGTTAAAAGAAATAATAAGTTGAGGGCTACAAAAAAATAAAGAAAAAAATGTAGTCAGTGTTGATAGTGAGGTTCAAATTCTATATTGTTCAATGATAAAAGTCTAATAGAAATATGCTAAAAGAGAAGGAAAACAAAAGGATAAAATGCTAGAAGAAGAAACAAGGTTTACAAGTCAGTAAATAATTATATGGCCATTAACAAGCAGCCTCAGATTCATTGGATTGGATACATTAATAGCGATCGCATGTCTTTTCTTGAGATACTCCCTTAATTAGATAAAGTTAAGATCAAGGACTAAGAACAGAATTCTGAAAAGATTAAGTAAATAAATAGTTCAAAAAGAGTAAGAAAAAAAAAAGACTAAAAATGAAGTTTAATTGGCAAAGATAATGTAATTTTTAAAATTGGACTCTGTAATTGTAAGGAAAATGCATCGTTTAAAAACAAACATCATCAAACCAAATATGGTTACGTGGGATTGAAACATGGATCAATCCATAGTATAAAACTGTTATATATTATGATTTAAAAACAAACCATTTATTTCTGCATTTCTTTCAATGGTTTGACTTCTAGTTTTTCTTAATCACCCTCCGAATTTTGACTTTTGAGCTATTCTCCATCTTATATACTTTTCTTACTAAAGCTTCTACAATTATTCTCTATACATATTGAAACCACCTAGACAAAATGTAACCAAATTCTCTATCACAAAAATTGTCCTAATATGTTCTTATGATTCTATTTCTAATCTTATCTTGTATAATTACTAATTCAATGTAATATTTTAATCTAAGCAACACTGGATTTACTTTGTTGGTAGCTTTTAATCGTTCGACATTTAATTCTATACAACCATACAAATCTTATAGATGTTCAAAAACAATTTCCTTTAATCTTGAGTATGTCTTCTATAGCTTATCACACCCTAAATATATCTTTATTTCATGTACTTCGCTTCAATCTTATGTTTGACAAATCACATTACTAGTATTTCACTGTCATATTGTAAGATAAATAAAATCCACTTAAAAATGCAAGACCTGTAATATTGCATGTTCATCACTGGTTACACAAGAAGAATAAAAAAACAGAAAATGACCTTAGTGAAGAAACTTGTCAAGATAGCAAATAACAAATAGCAACAAACACATAGAAAAGCTAAGCACATATAATACTCCCAATAGAACCAAAACTTTCACCATCATGATGAAAACAAATATGAGAATGCAATTTTATAAATTAGAACACCCCCCACTTTCCCAAAATTTTGCAGTGCTAAATGGAGGGTGTCCAGGGGTAAAAAAATTCTAAACTATCCCCCGGCTCGATGTGAAGAAAAGTGTTTATTTAATCAAGATTTCAAGCCACATGATGCTCGACTGGAATAATTGCATTACATATTACCAACTTGGAATGGTAACACCGTAAGAGCCATTAAACGGACACAATATTTAAGAGTAGTGAGAGAATATATTCAGCCTACTAATTCAAGTAAGGTTCGGCCACACGACATTCACTTGCGTGCTTCAGTCTTCTTTTGCTCTTTGGCTGAAATAGATTTATCCAATTATCAGTTTCAAGCTTTTGGATGCTTGAATAGAAAAAGCATAACAGTGTTTTAGAACTTACCAGCTTTCTCTTCATCACGCTTTTTAGCAGCTTCTGCCCTTTGCTGACGTATAAGAGCTAATCGTTCTGCACACCAAGTCAAAAAAGAAATTAAACATTAATCATTGAAGGAAAGCTTTTCCTAGCAAAGGTTGTTGATTTTGGTTTAACTCATACAGCTTATGCTTTGTGACAATCAATCAATAGTTTACATATTATGTTATAAAATATCAAATGTCTGAGTGAAAATAAATAAAAGGCGTAGAAGAAGCATATAAAAACAGACAATTTCAAAAGCTACTGGTACCTAAATCTTTCTTTGCTTGTTCAGTTTTTCCTTGCTCTTGCAGCCTCATATAGCGTTCATGAGCTCTCTGTTTCTCTATCTCTTCTCTGAAAACAGGAGAGAAATTTTGAAGAAATTCAGAAAACATGTTGATATAAAATATCCACTTTTCAATGTTTCCCCAATATGAGAGCGTGCATGATTGTATTTGCACGGCCCCTTTTAAAAGAGCAAATTAAAAGTAGCAAACCTTTCACGCCTTGAAAGTTCAGTTGTCTTTTCAACCTGCATCCACGCGAAAATAACATTATTCTTCCAAACTCCTATGAAAATGTCTATGTAATGGCCAACAATGAAAAGTTAAACTCACATCAACGTCTCTAGCTTTCAAGTTCTTTGGCTTTACCAAGTTAGGATTTTCAATCTCAATAATCCCTTGAGTTCCTTTATTCTTCTGTATACATTAAGTAGCAACAAGACAGTCAGTTTCATATTGATGGGAGCACACCATAGAAACAAAAAAACTGTGGGATACTAACTCTAGTATCTTCATCGGCTTCTTCACCAGATTCATCCCCAGATTCTTCCTTAGGTTCTTCAGCTTCATTCTCAGCTTCTTTCTAATAAGGTTGGGAAGAGGAGATCGCATATGTTGAACATATGTTGAACATATACAAATTAATTTATTATAGATAATATTAACAAAAACATCATTTGTTAGAGGAGATCGCATACATGTTTGAGGAGCAGGAGCAAAAGGGGGAAGAAGAAAGGATTCAGAAGGAAACCTGTCTAAAAGATCGAGGACGGCTAGAGGTTCCAGCAACTGCAATAGTCAAAAGAAACATAAAGTTTTCAGAGGTTATTTCTATGATTAAGAAGTGTCACTTTTCTGTTTTGTTTTCTTTAGAGGAGAAGGGAGCCAAAAGGGTTTAAGCATTAATAAGAAACTTTACTTCGGATAAGTTTCAAAGTTAGAGAGTTGGATTATAATTTAACTAATCCCTCCACATATTATTTTGATACTAGACCAGACGTATGGACTATGGTGAATGCTAAGTAGAAGTTACAACACAATAACAAACATGGAATTGTCAATACGTAACTACCACAGACTCTAGAGATATTAGAAAGTGAAAGCATAACTGAAATAATCTTAATCAAAGCACTCACAGGGTTGAACAAATACTGGCACTACACAATCACATTCCCACATTTTCCTTTGTCATAGTGTTGTCAATCTTGAATCACAGAAAAATAGTGGTTCGTTCAAATTCTCCTACGCAAGAGTGCGATAGCGCCACTATTGTCGCTATTGTATTAAATATCATATCATGGAATAATAGTGATAGTTTAAATTCCAATACGGCAGTATAGCTACTATTTAACAACATTTTTATGTCAAACCTACTAACACGCGTAAACTAAAATTTGTAGGATCTACTGTCACTTTCTAGAACTGGTTAAATAACCGGTGTCCAGTCCCTATCTGATTTCGGAGTTGCACGTCAACAATCCAAGCCATTTCTCCCCAATATAATTGAATTATGAAATAGTTAACATCTCTTTCTTAACATAAGTTGTATCAGCAAACATGGTGTTTAAGGATTATGCTCTTTTCTGTTAGTGATACCTACTAAACCCATCAACATGACACATGCATCTATAAGTTAAATATTCTAACAAGGAGAGAGTTCGGTTTTTCCTCCGACATAGCCTAAATGGAAATTTACTGAAACCATATACAGAAAAGCACCAATCTCAGCAAATTGCAGTTACCTTTTCCACTACACCACAAAAGTATATAATTTCTCATGTTCCTCTAAGGTCCTAACTTACTTCTATTCCAACTTTTGTAGCTTCAAAAAAAGAAAGAAAAACCAACACAAAGGTACAAAACTCAAAAAACAACTCCACACAAGATTCATTTTATGAGTTCCAAACTTGGTACTATAAAGTTTATAACTTAGGAAACACAGATACTAATACAAACACGATCTAACACATTGACACCATAATAATTTGAGAATATAAATAAATTAAATGTGATTTAGGTGTTGTGCCAATGTTTGTTTGACACTAACATGTGTCGGACATGAGAACACGTGTTTCGTCAAAAGTGTTGGTGTTACAAACAAACACTGTGCATACCCAAATACTGTGCATACCCGGTGGTAATAACTCCACACAATATGAACAATAATTTGAACTAAATTCAAACATAAATAGATATTAAAAGATGTTTTCAAGCTGGAAGTCTCGTAGATCTAAAAACCTCCAATAAGTATAATCTTCACATGCAGAACCTTTATCCACAAGCCACACTATTCTATAACTACAAAAACAAAAAAGCATTAAAAGAATGACATTTATCTAAAAACCAAAATTTGCAAGAAAAAGTGATTGGATTTAGCATAAAGGAGATGAAGGAAAATTTGGAGGGGGCTTACGGATGTCTTCGTGGGTGGAAAAGTGGCGGCGGCCGGTGGGCTTGCTCTTGAATTTTCCTCTTCCCATTTTTTCTCAATTCAAAATCAATTCAATTCCACCCACAAAAATTACCAACGATCTTCGAATCAAATTTTCCTTCCTTTTATTCTATTCAAGTTTGCGTTTTAATCACAACAACAAAAATTGATGATGATGATGATGATGATAATGATGCCCATTCACTTTATTCGTAACTAGTAGCGTAGTAACCGTTCCGGCGGGTATATTGAAAAATCGTTAAAAGAAAAGAGGGGCCCACCTAGGAAAAGAAAATATATTTTTTTTAGGGAAGGGGCATTTTGGTCTACACATAAAATACACGGGACAGATTGATCCTTGACAAAAAGACCATTTTTAGCCGCTCATAAAAATCAATTGGAATATGTTATTTGTCAAAAAAATTATTCATTTTTGAACTAATTAGACTATGGATCGGACTACTTGTTATATAATGTTCCAAAAGAAAATAAACAAAACCGTAATCTGAAAACAAAAACATGAAGAAAAAACAAAAACGAGAAAATGGTAGTAGAAATTTTTCAATAGAATCACTAAAAAATCTCTATACAATAGATGTTACTCATTTTTTTGGTAGTCATCAAACGTCAAAATAGTTATTTTATATTTTGTTAAAAGTCACATAAGAATCTGACATTAATGAGATAATGATACACGTTGTTAATTTTCTATTAGATTATATAAAATATTCTGATTCAAAAATTAAATTGTCTCAGTTTAATTTATCAAACATTAAAAAATAATATATTTTTATTGTCGAGAACTAATATGTCTAGGGTGTTTTGTTTTTTTAAGGACCAAAGTCTAATTAATTTTTGGAAATGACATTATACTAAAATCCCTGACATATAATTACATATTAACAAACCAACCACACACCCTAGACAAAGATAGTTCTCTCTCAACTTCCTCCGTTATCTCTCGCTCTCGCTGCCGAGCAAATAATCGCGCGCCGTCTCCGACACCATCTCCGGAATCCACTGTCGTCCTTTCGTCGTTCTCAGAGTTTGTCACTTGTTTTCCTCCACCGTTACTAGGTAAGGACGTTTTTTCGATTTTTTGTCTTTACCTTGAGATTGGTTGATGCGATGATGATGGATCTGTATGAGTTCTGTTGTTTTTGGGATTGAATTGAACAGTGATGAATGATGATGGGTCTGTCACGTGAATGTGCATGTGAAATTTGAAGTAATTTTTTCTTGTTTTTGTTTTGGGTGTTTTGCGTTTGCCTGGGGACTTGGGTGGTGTTTTACTTTCTCAGGTGGGTGCATTTACCTAGTTTGTTTGCTTTTGGTATTGGAAGTTGGTTTTTGTTGCAGCAAAATATTGTAACTTGTGATGGCCTACTAAGTGTTTGATAAAATGTGTGTGATGGTGATGGAATTTCAATTTGCTAGGAAATGAAGAAAGGTGTGCACCCACAGAAGCAATGGATGACTTATGTTACTCAAACTGGTAGATTGATGCATGTGATGATGACAAAGATACACCCTGTTGGTAAAGTCTACCACTTCCGTGCTAAGCGTCAAATGGCCGAGAGTTTAGGACAGATTGCCAAGTTCAAACGTCGTTTCGGGTTAGAAAATACAGAGGCCAGTGGAAAATGACATATCTTACCATTAGAGGGAGGTTTGGTTTTTATCTTTATTTTTATTTCATGCAAGTTCATGGAAAATACCAAGAAAAATGGTAATTTTCCGAAACAGTTTTTGTTCATTTGCCGTATTGGATTAATCCAGTTAAACTTCATTGTGTGTTTTTGACTTCCTATTTCAAGTTATCCTCATGTTCTACATCTAAGGAACTGTTGTTCTCTAATTGGTATCAATTATTTTGATTTTGGGAAATTTTATTGTTCTGAAAATAATGGAGGCAAGGATGTAGTTCAAATGTAGTAGTGTTATTTTGTATTAGCATTTTGTCATGGCTCATGAGCAATAATTGTCCTTTTATTTTCAAATGTAGTTGTGTTATTTTCTGGTATTTTTGTGGTCTACTGTCAAATCAAATCTCAACTATTGACATAGTTATGGTTTGAAGCTGTCAGAAGAAATTTGGGGCATAACCATTTTGTTTTTCGTCTAATATGAATCTTTGCTTCAACAATTCAAATTTGACAATAGCCTTCGAATTAGATAAATAGCATTACTGCTTATGCAATCCTTTCGTTAGCTTGTTTTCTTTTATGAGTTTTAGAGGCACTAACTTATGTAGTATATATACAGGGGGAGTTTTAACAAATTTTCCCACAAAATTCAAACCAAGCTCATAAAAGAACATCTTGATTTTTTTCAGTTTAAACAAGTTGATATTTTTAAGATGCTTATTTTAAAAAATATAATTTTTTTCAAATACAGATTTTTTTGGTAAAACACTAGATTTTTATGCCATTTAAATAATTGCATAAATTTTTTATATGACGAATACTAAAACTGTAATGAAAAATAATTAACATATAAATGATTAAAAATCACTTAAATATTTATTTTAAAAAATATTTAAATACAACACATTCTTTTAAGATAATAATATAATATAAAATAAAGTATCCGCTCAGTTTTATAAAATGACGTAATATTTTACTCAAATCAATAGAGATTAAGTTTATTTGATTAAATTCAGTTTGAATTAAAACACTAAAAACATAAAATCAATTTAATTGATTTCAATTGCATTTTTGAGTCTTTCAAATTAGTAGGAAGATATAATTTATTTTTTATTAGATTTTTAATTTATAATGTTTTTTATAAATTAAAAAAAAAAAATTTATCGAGACTTTGAGGTGGCCACTGGCGTAGACGGCCTAAAAAAGTTCCACCGACTGTGTCATTGTAATTGCTAATGGCTGAAAACAAAAGCAAAAAATCAAGTGATTCAAGAGAGCGTGTAGCCTTGATGATAAGTCTTTGCTGGTGGACTGAGCCGAAATCTGGCACATTTGGTATTGACTATCCATAGCGACTAATTGACAACAATCTCTAATGTAAACTAAGTGAAATCCAATTAAAAGTTTAATGAAAAAGTGGCCTTCTTACCTATCATGTTGAAGGCATCATGTCAGATTGAAAAAATGCATTCATAACTTGTTATTTTTAATGAAGGAATAAATGAAAATTTAGTTTGGAAGGGCTTAACAATTATAACCAGCTGCTTCAAAAACCAGAACACTAACCCAAGAGTCAATAGAATGAGAATCCTTAATTAAGTCACCAGCTGAAAAGAAAGAAGATTAAAAACGCAGCTTTTATGAGCTTGCATCCAATTTGGTGGTAGCATTAACTCCCTTCTTTATAGTTCAGCGGGATGAAAGTTGTGATGAAGGGAAATAAAACAACAACAAAAATTTAATTCATAACAATGGATCGAAATGAAATAGACTAATTAATCTCTCACGTTATGAGCCAACACAAAATAGGAAAACAAAAGAATTGGGATGATCTACTCGCAGAAATGATAATGACGCTCTGATGAAGAGAGAACGCCCTTACAGAGATAGAAACCGTTCCTATATCCAGCACCCATCATTTCCCTACTTCAGTATTCTCATGCATAAGAGCCTATCACCCCAAAACAGAATTCATAACATAGGCAGCAAACAACTAATGTAGAAATACTGCACATCATTTTGACACTGCAATGCTTCCAGACGACATGTTTTGGACAAGGTTTTTTGAAGGTGAAGTGATGTTGTGGGCATTGTGGGATGAATCTTTGAAAGCACAGCACTTGGGACTTCTAAGGTGAAGCAGCATAACCATAGCAATTTGCCTGAACCATAATAATTGCTACATTATTATATAGATTTACATGAGATTAAAGCGATGTTACAGAAAGATAGAGCTAAAGCCAATAACAGAATGTTGTTGCAGGAATATAGAGCTATAGATAGACAATGCTAAAACAGGTTTACAAATTACAAAAATCAAAATCAGAATGATAGGATAGCATTACCTATACTTGTGAGGACTCCATTAAAAAGTAGAGATAATAACTAAATCCAGCTGCAAAACTGTGCAACATCATTTGGAGAGGGCATAGGAACCTGTTGACGTCTACTGCAAATTATTTGGATTGGTTTGTCCAGCTCTGTGCACATTCACATTTGGTACTTAGCTAAAGTAAGCAATCATCCATAACTGATCAAGAAAACTAATTCCAATGTTGCATGCAGCATAATATTTGAAATTAAAACATTTTAGATGCTTAAAGAAAGTAGCAAAGACCATCAAAAGGGTGAGATGCGTGCAAGGTTAAAAAAATGATCCTTTGTAGTTGGAATCAGTTAACTCCTGCATTAGCAAATAGAACTCGTCTTTAACATAAATTTCATAAAACACGAAAAAAAACCAAGTCAATTTTAATTGCGGAGTTAACAATGGCAACAAATCTTGCATTACATTAGTAGATGTCTCAATCTTTCCAGAAAATATTGAGCCTGGGATATTTTATATACACAAAGAGATAAAATGAATGGCATGAGAAGGTATCGTTAGCAGGATACGAGACATTAAGTATCTTGAAGATGTAAGAGCATACCTATAGAGCCATCCAGTATGGACTTTTCTTCATGAGTGTTCAGCTACATATCGCATCAGCTGTTTAAAATGGAAATCCTAATTAACTCAAATTGAATATATGGGTAATACTCATCCTAGTATTATCATAATGGCCCACAAAAACTAATGAATATGATATGTTACCAAAAAAGTGAAATGGACCATTCATCTTAGGCTTGTGAGAAAAGAAGCACCTTAACTCACAAGTATAATATCCTACTGCAAAACCAGAGAACAAGTAATGACTTACTTAAGCAGTAAAAATTATAGAAATTAAAATTGTATTTTATTGAAAAAGAATTGAAATAAATTACCCACTTGTTCAACAAGTAGTTTTGTTTAGTCCTCCACTCCACAACAAAATTTTCTGCATAGGAATTTTAGATGTTCACCATCTGTAATAAGGAATTAATAATTGGAGTCCTTAAAGTTGAAGTTTGAACTCTTGATGCCATTTTCTTCTCTAAAAATCTTTTATCACTACAACAAAATGTACAACATAATCATTCAGTGAAAGCATCATGCACACAACACAACACGACGGAGAGCGTGCCAGATAAATTATACATTACATTAAAAGATAAGTTTAAGAACTTACTTGAATGTACAAACCAAAGCACGAATAAATAATATTCCCAGCATAATCAACAATGAAGTTAGCTGCGTTAATGTCTCTAAAACAAAACAAAAAAATTTAAGAACAAACAACTTCCTTGTCGTACGATTAACTATATCCTTTGTCCACAAAAAGAATAAGGTCTCTCTTTTGCTAGGATAATCTTTACCAGAAAATGCGAAGTAAAATATTTGTTGTCACTCAACACCTATACGTCCTTGTACAACAAACTGCCAACAACATGAAAAAGAGACAATGTTTGCTGTAAGATACAAAAGGGGAAATAAATTAGCTGGGCTGGCTGGTAGTAGGATATTCATATATAATTTTAATGGTTTAAAAGATGATGAAAAAAGTTAGTGCTGAAAATGAATGAGACTGGACAAGTGGCATTCAGGTGAGGAATAGTAGAACAATTTACCTATTGAAAATCCAAGTTCAAGCTTACTAAATCCACTTTTGTCACTCATCAAACACAATGCTTCGGAGGTGGGAAATTGGTGCAGAATATGATGAAATTGGGAGGTGGCATTAACTCGAGGCAAAGTGAAGAAATTACCGATTGAAAATCCCAGTTGAAGCTTACTAAATCAATTTGTCGTCAACCAAAATGCCTTGGATGTGGGAAATTTTGGGCCAAATTTGCGGGTGTTTCATGCGGCACCGTTCTTGCAGCAGTGGACACTCAATGATTTGAAGTTGTGTTAGAGTAGCAGGCAGCCTTTCACCTGCCATATTCTCCAGCTTGTAACAAGTAAAAATTGCTAAGTGTTGGAGGGACGTGAGGTGGAGAAGCTCCGTGCAGTCCAACGTGTGCAAACTTGACATATAGGTTAGCGATAGAGAGGTAAGGGAGGGAGGCAGCAACGCAAACTTAGAGATGGGCTCCTCATTAACTTCTCACATTTCTCTATATCAAGTCTTCTCAAGCTAAGCGGCATACCACCTTCACAAAACGTCTCCATTTCTGGGCAATCACGTATACGCACCACTTCTAAATTCGGGAGAAGAGTATTTGCTTGACAAGGCAATGACTTTAAATTAACACATTTGTGGATACCCATTGATCTCAAGTTGGGCGCAGACAATCCATCTCTTGCAAATGAAACTAATTTCGGGCAGTTGTTAATGAGAAAATGGTTAAGATTTTGAAGAGTCTTTGAAGCAGAAACACATTCTAGATTTTCACACCGGTTGATCTTGAGAGTACTGAGGTTGGGAAAGGTCTCCAGTGGGAGGGTTGTCAGAGAATCACAACTACTCCTTATATACAACCATTGAAGTGACTCGTGCTGCTGCTTTTGCTTTGGAAAATCTAAATTTCTACAATCTGTGATTGACAAACTCTTTAAGGATGCGGGTAAACAATCTCCCGGAAACGATATCGCAGACGAACAATTCTTAATATTTACAATTTTCAGGGAAATTGGTAGGGTGATGGCAATGACTTCAAAGAAGAACTCCGGTGCACCTCTTCCATCAATTTCTATCTCTTCCAATGAAATGGGTACCTCTCTCAATGCTACTTTATTGCTTTCACGTATCTCTATTTTCCGGATGGCAGGAGCACTTGGGAGAGACGAAGCAAGTTGGCTGCATTGGAAAATCTCAATTGTTTCCAAAGCAGGAAGATGAGATGGCAAATCTCCACTCAATACGGGACAACGACGAATCACAAGAGACTTGAGTACAGGAAAATATGCATTTGACTGATGGGGATGATGCCACACTTCCCAACATGGCATGTCAACAAATTCAAGATATTCAAGGGAGGGGAAAGAGAATCCCTGAAAAGGAATCACCGTATTCAGATCCAATAGTCTCCAACATACTCATTCTATAGATTATCAATTTCTTGAGAGAGCGTAATTGACCAAGTGGTGGAAGAATACAACAATTATCACAACGATATAGAGACAACTTAGTCAAATTTCGGTAGGAAGGATCTCCAACCCATTCTGGAAATCTCGTGCCTCTATATCCCCATACAGACACCTTTTTTAGGTTCTTGGCAGGTTGTAACTTGTCTAGTATATCCATCTCACTCTGTGAATTTGTAAATTGGTCTTTTGCATTATCAGACCATTCAAAAGACAATTTTTCAAGGTACTTCTTATCCATTATTTTCGCTTGTGATGCTTCAATGTTGTTGCTAACATTCTCTAATTTACTAATGGAAAGTGATCCGTGAAGATTTGACAGTGTTCCCAGATCCTTGATCCCTTTCTCTTTATGCTTGCCCACAACAAAGCAACTCAAGTGTTGCAAATGCTTTAATTTGCTCATTTCTTTAGGCATATCTTCTAACTTTGGAGTCCAGCGGATATCAAGATAGCGCAAATTCACAAGCTTTTGCATGCCATTGGGAAGTTTGGTTAGCTGATTACAACCGTACAACTTCAAGGTTTGTAGATTATGCAGATTACACAATGACTCCGGTAGTGTCTTTATAGTTGTGGAAGATAGATCCAAATAACGCAAATGAATCAGTTCACCTATCGAGTCAGGCAATGCACTAATATCATGAAAAATTTTAAATGACAAAACTCTCAAGCACTTCAAATTCGACAAAATGATGCATGGTGCCTTTTCATTGTTGAATGGATCACGTATAAAATCAATTGTCAAAAAAGTCCTAAGATGTTTTGCTCGGTCAAAAATCTCAAAGTTATCCGTCACTCGATTACTTAAATTGTTAAATGATAAATGACGAGTCTTGTTACCGATCTTCGTTTCTTTCCCAAGTTCTTCTGTTCTAAAGTAGAATTCTGCCCCGATCAATGTTGCCAAATCATGCACCAGATCATGCATCACAAAACGCCGGGAGCTGTTTCCACTTCCAAAACGTTGAAAAAAAGATCTTGAAGCTAAGTCATTAAAATACTCATAACCAACTTCTTCCAAAGTCTTTCCATTTTTTGGAGGCTGTAAAAGATCTTCTGCCATCCACAACAAGATCAAATCGTCTGCATGAAATTCATAATCTTTAGGATACAACGAGCAATAAACAAAGCAGCGTTTCAAATAGGGAGGGAGATAATGATAACTAATTCTTAGTGCTGGAATGATCTTACTCTCCTTTTCATCAATTTCCCAAATATTACTATTGAGTATATTATTCCAATCCCTGATGTCACGTTTTCGTCGCAACAAACCCCCAAGTGATTGTGCTGCTAAAGGCAATCCCTTACATTTTCTAACAATCTCTTTGCCAATTTTTTCGAGATCCATATTCTGAGTGGATTCTTCTGGAGAAAGGCATGCATGGTTAGCAAACACTGACCAACAATCATCATTAGACAATTGCTCGAGAGAGTAGTAACCTTGAAAAGTTTGGACCATAGAAACAACCTTTTGAATACG
>NC_021160.2:2857707-2881600 GCF_000331145.2 Cicer arietinum | reverse complement strand
ACATCATCCAGAACAATTAAGAACTTTTTTCCGGTCAACTTATCCTTCAAATCTTGCTGAAGAATATTCAAATTATTTGTGTTAGAAGCACTTTTAACCTCCTCTGCAGTGGCCTTTGTAACCTTCAAAACATCAAAAGCATCAGAAACACAAACCCATGCTTGAACATCGAATTTCTGCTTTATACTTTGATGGTTGAACACAGATTGGGCTAAAGTGGTTTTACCCACACCACCCATGCCAACTATGGGGATCACAGAAATCTTATCACTGTCAACATCATCACCATCATGTAACAGTAAGTTGAGTATGGCCTCTATGTCTTGATTTCTACCAAATATGTTAGATCCATGATCTAGAGAGGTTGACGGAGTTCTCCAAGAAGAGTGGTGGTGAGTTGCAATATGTTGAAGACCAAGAATATCTTTGTGTTTGAGAATGGATTCAAGCCTAGTAACTATATCTTCTAACTTACGAACCATATCCCTTTCTTCAAAGTTGAAAAAGCGAGACAAGTAGCTAGAAGCAGTAGTACTCACCTCTTTGTTCTTCTGAGTAGTAGCAGATTTGGTGGAAATGTGATCGAGAAGGTCATCAGCAATATAGAGAGCATCTTTGAGATCATGAAGCCAGTTGTTAACAGCAGAGTCTTTGATCTGTTTCTGCTCAGCATCATTCAAAACAGCTTTGTACCAAAAGAAAACTTCATACCTAGCGTAAATTGCTGTTAAAAAAAAAACACAGAATATGCCAATGCCTTTCTTTTTTCTATGTTTTTAATAATATTTTTTATTAAAACATATTTTTATTTAATATATAAAAGAAATTTTTAATATATATATATATATATATATATATATAATTGTTAATATACACATTTATAATTTAAAAGGTGTGTATTTTTTTTTAGATATATGTAAATTAATAATCACTGTATATAAATATTTGTTCGGCTCCAATATAAATATATAGTAATCATTGGTCATGATTTATTTCGTTTAATATACATTTCGTCGCAAATATATTAAAAGCTAGACTTTTTTTTACAGAATAAAAAGCTGAAATTTTTTTACAACAAATCTAGAGCTTTTATTGAAAAAAAATCTGGAGCTTTACACAAAATCTGGAGCCATAAACAAAAAAAAAGTAACTGATAAACTGGTTATTGTCGATTTTTATATTTGTGTATGCTAAATATCACCGAATATTTGTGTATGCTAACTATCCATATTAGAGATGAAAAAATATAAATGTTTATTAAGTGTTGTTGAAATGTAATTATAAAGAATTATTGGTGAGACTTATCGAGTGAACTATTTTTAGGTGTTGGATTTGAGGAATTGAGAATTTTTTCAAATACTAATATACAAAAATTATAATTAAATAATATGTAACTTAAAAATGAATGATATGCAACTTTGAGACCCACTTATACACTAAAAAAAAGCAAGAAATAGTATCACCATTGTGATACTAGCAATGAGATTGAATAGGTCAATTGACGTTAAACAAGAGTTTGAAGAAATTAGATTTTGATATATCAATTTGAATAGTTAACTCATTAAACAAATATGCTTCGGGATTCGGGCATGCAGGAACTAAGCAAAGTCTTCTAACAAAATTCAAATTCATAACCGCATACAAAACATAGGATCCATTTTGCACATGGAACCAACCACGGATCGAGATTCATTTTTTTGATATTATAAATGATTACCAAGAAAAAATAGTATTGGATCTTCGACTGTTCACATGTGTAATAATATTATTAATACCAAAATATATATAGTATACTCCAAGTTTTGTAGTAGCTAGTACCATAGTCCAATACAAATCATATTTTATAAAAAAGTTGTATTGGTGCAAATTAACGAAATGAATTTCAGTATGGTGATTGACTAATTTGCACTTATGACAATTTTATTATTAATTGAAAGAATTATAATAATACACACATGTGACATGAGCAATTATTTAGTATGGTGATTAATAAATAATTAAGTAGTAGTGGTAGTCTTTGATGGAGTAGTATTGATGACCCTACAATTTAGCCTAATCTGACCATCAGTTCCAGTAAGTGGTAGTGTTCGATGTAGTCTATGTTGTGTCACTCTTGGTTAGCACGTGTGAACACAGTCCAGACAAAAGATAAGGTTTGTGTGGTCGCAACTCTCAAGTAGTGACTGGGAAACAAGAATAGGATGCTTAACTTAACTCCACTTGAGTCAAAATAAAATCACTTAACTCAACAAGATGTTTCTTTAGTTTAGTAATATAATATCTTTAAATTGGTCTCTAAACTTAAAAGTAAGATGTCAAACAATTTCAGCATTTATTATTTAAGTTATGATTTAAGTACCAGTATTTTCTCTTGCTTAATTTTAAATTTTAGAAATAGAATCAATAATCTCTAAAAGTAATTTAATAGATTTTAAATTTATTTAATTGCAATCACATAGTTAAAAATGAAATAGAGAAAACAAAATGAAATGCAAAGTTGTTTTAAAAAAAATAGTGAAAAAATAATTAACCAAGTAGAAAAACAGAACAACACATTTCCGCATTGAGAAAAATGATATTGATGTGATAAAAGAAGAGATTTCATTTGTAAAATACTTGTAAATAGCCAAAAGAGTTCCAATTAAAATCTAAATAAATATAAAGTGTTGATCTTGCTGAATCTTTTTGTTTAAATGATAACATGAGGTGAGACAAACTACTCGTACGTCCGTGAAACAATATTTAAAAGTTCTTTAAAAATTTAATGAAAATGAACGACATTTCTTGAAATGGTTTTCTTGATTGTTATTGTAACATCCTACTTTTTTGAGGTATTAACTAACGAAATTCTAAATGTAACCAATTAGTAATTTATTCAATTGTATTTTAAATAATAATGAATGGTAGTATTCTAAATTACAAAGAGTAACCTTAATGCGTAAAACAAAATAAACTCCTAAAACAAATTTTTTTGTCTCTTACTACTCAAAAAATAAATCCTATCTCGTACAACTTTGAGCACTTATCAAAAACTCTCCTAACAAGTTTAATAATAGTACAAAAGTATTTCGAAACCTCCAACGGCACGGTATCGTATTTCCTTGCATCTTCATCAACTAAAGGGGCGGCATATAGCTCAAACAAATCAACAGTAAGGGACATCAATCCGAAAATAACATATATAGAACTACATGACAAAAATCATATATAGTATAAACAAATTGTATATATATCAAGTAACGACATCTAAATATATACATATATATTCACACCACATATTTTTCAACACAAAGACTCCAACCTAAATGCAATGTCTATATGTAACTGCAAATCATTCTACTATTGAGACAATGATAAGGTCGACGTAAATTCAATAAAAATAAGAGAAAACGAATTTCTCTCAAAACTCAAATCGTCGAATCGACGCCGATGACTAACTTTGTACACATATCAGCACAACCACTCCTTCTAAAATCCTAGCTTCAGCGGCAAAGGAGTTCTGAGTAACACTAACATAGGATCACCAATAACAACTTTGATCTCCTTGTAATGATAACTAATTATTCTTAGGCATTACGCGATACACTTATATTATTTGCATTGAAGGATCAAGTAACAGCTTTCCTCTGTTTCATGCATTTTTTAGTCTCTTAACGTGCATTTAAGAAGTTCAAGAATGTGATTATGCTACAACACTTTCAGCCTTTGTATTTAGCTATTTTATTTGGAAAACACTATATTTCCTGTAATTGAAATATGAGAGAAGTATTAAACTTTTGTATGTCAATCACATTTATATTTATAGCTTGGGATAGACTTTCAAACAAGGAGAATCTAATTTTTCTATTTTGTCTAGAAACGTTCAAGTTATACACCAAACCAAAAAATCTATAAAATATGACACTCATCTAATTGTATTCTCTCATGATACTTGGTACTTTTTGAATCAAGACTTTAGCAAACTGTCCAGCTTCTGAACCAAATTATCCACGTAGGAGTTTTCTAGCCCCTTACTGAGTAAGAACTCCCTCCATTTAGCATGATTGGTTCTCACCATATGACCCAATTCACTCTCATTGTCCATTACATCCATCACTGCCTTACACACAGCTTCTCTAGTAAATAGTCCATTTTCTTTACATTTCTCAACCTCTACTCCTACTTTCAAATCTCCACTCATTATTCTTGCATTAATGAATTGATCTCCTGCATGAGGTAGAAGGACCAATTGGCATTCATTTACCATGGCCTCTGTTAATGACCCAGATCCACAATGGGTTACAAAGCAACCCACAGAAGGGTGACTCAGAATCAATTGTTGTTGAACCCAATCCCCTTCAACTACCCCTCTTCCCTTTGTTCTCTCACTGAATCCTTCAGGAAAAGCTGATTTAATCGTTTCAGCTCCTATAGGCAGTTTCAAGGCGGCTATAAAAGGAATTTTTGTAAGTTCAAAACCCAACAACAGTTCCTTAAATTGATTACTCTTCAAAATGCATTCACTTCCAAAGGCACAGAAAATCACAGTTTTTGGTTTGAAACGTCCTAGCCAAGTCACCCATTTCTCTTTTAAAGTAGAGGTTGGTGGGTTTGGAAAAACTGGTCCTGCCAAAAACACCTGCTTTCTCATTTGCCTTTCAAGATAATCACAATAAAGGCCTTCCATTTCTCGGCAAGTCTTGAAAACGATAGCATCACAGCTGGTGAAAGCGATCAATTGACGCTCCATAAATGAAATGTCTTTGCCATAACCATTTACAGTAGAAGTGGCTAACCCTCTTGCTTCATGAGGTTGTAGCTTAATTGCTGATGGTGGAAAGCTTGGTGGAGGGTTAATCAAATCAGCTTCTGTCAATGATTTTTCATGAAGTTTTCTTTCTGGGCTTATGAGATATCCTACAGTGGCAGGGCTAATTGTGCAGTAATGTAAAGCCTTAATGCCTAACTGACATGCTAATGCAGGTAACCAATATGTGAAATCAAAGAAGACCATATGAGGTCTGAGTTCTCTTAGGGAATCTTCAATTATAGGCTCAGTGAGATCCATTGCAGTCATGAGAAGGGAGTGTAGTGAGAAAGGAAGATCTGCAGTTGTTTCAGAACCAAGAGGAAGGCCATGGACGTGTGGTATGGTGATTGGAATGAAGGAGATGAGATTTGGGTGGAGATTGAAATGCTCTAATTTGGATATAGTATTTTTTGGCATGAGAAATGAAATCTTGTGGCCCCTCTCAGCAAGTTTGTTGGATATATGAAGGTATGAGGTAAGATGGCCTAATGCAAACCATGGATACATTGCAACATGAAATATGTTGGCAACCATGGTTGATTAAAAGGAATCAAGGCTATGCAATCAATCTGAAATCACATGAATGTGATACACTTGCTAAGTTAAGAGCTTAAGTGGTTTGAATTGCATGGATAATCTCTTTGAAAAATAAAGTAGAGATACTGTGAGATGGGAAAATGAATTCAATGTTTCTACACCTTAATCATTTTAAATACATCCAATGTTTTTGAAAGTTGTGATATTTATTTGGTTCTATGGAAGTGGTTTCTTCATAATCTTTCTCATTCCTTTGATAGAG
Organism: Cicer arietinum; assembly: GCF_000331145.2. Taxonomy (NCBI): domain Eukaryota; kingdom Viridiplantae; phylum Streptophyta; class Magnoliopsida; order Fabales; family Fabaceae; genus Cicer; species Cicer arietinum. The sequence goes on along the minus strand of NC_021160.2, from coordinate 2,876,012 downwards.
AAATAGTCTTTGTTCACAACCATAGATAAATAGTTGTTTGACACACTCACACAAACACTATTTATTTATTTATTTATGTTGTTGATCAAACAAGTATTTTCCCTTCTTTTTGTTGAAAATGAATTAGTATAATTTATAATTAAAAAAATTAGATAAATAAAAAACTAAATACAGTCGAAACTTTTTCGAGATAATCAATTTATTTCTTGAAATTGTAGAGATAGACATTTATCCTATGAAATTCAAAAACATACATCTAAATCTTTTAAATTGAATGACATTGAACAAATTAATCCTTCTGTTAGATTTATTTGTTAATGAGTTTGACATGGATGAAACCTTCTGATGTGACAGTTTAAAAAATTTATTAAATTATTAAATTTCCATCCATTTACTCAAATTTTCTTACCGCCCGCAAAAGTTAAAAGAAATTTGAGATATAATAGTAAAAAAAAAAGGGGGTACAAAATTGAAGGAATAATGGAAACAAAAATGAAGAAAAGGAAAAAACAAAAAATGAGAAAACGGATAAACGAAATCGGAAAAATTACCTTTGGCAATAAACATGAAAAGAAATGTGCTCCAAAGTTCTTCTTTGTTGAAGCAACTCTAACAACAACTTTTCTTTTACTATGATATTTGAAAATTGTCAAGTTCAAGTTTTCACCTATGAAAGAGAGAAAAGAATAAGTGGTTATTTATTCTTTCATTTTATGAGATTTGAACACCAAATAAGATAGAGAAAAATGAATTATATAAATTAAGGTGCTTGGAAGAAGAAGTTTGAAATCATAAAAGATGAACAAAAAAGTATTTTATAAAGGGATAATAAAAATTTTGAGTTTCGAATTGGTTTATAAAATCGGCCGGTCAATTTAACCCCTATATGATGACGTGTTTACCAAATCGGACAATTTAACCTATGTCTGACGTGTTTATTAAATCAAGCAATTTCGACATCATTGAGAGGTCAAACTAGCATAGAGACTATTTTGATTGACTTCATTCTATTTAAGAATTTTATTTATCTATTTCTAGATTTTAGGCGATAAAATCCGGCCTATACAATTTAAAATCGCAAATTCACTGTTCACTCAAAAAAATTTAATTGCCAGACTGTCTCACTCTCACTACCTTCAACTGCTATGTCTCATTTAGGTTTTTATTTAGATCTGACAATTATATGCAATACAATTCATGGAAATCCTTATTTTGAACTTTTATCTATCAATCCATTATTTTGAATTCTTTCTTTTTTTTTTTAGTACAGGAATTCTTATTTGTTTTACTCCCATATTTTGGATATATATACATTTTATCCTCCCTATTTTCTTCTACCTTTCAAATTATCGGGACAAATATGGTGGAAGGGGTTTTCGATTTTTCACAAAGAAAGATGAAAAGATTTAGGACACCTGTTTAATAAAGTGATAAACTCAAGGCATAACTTCTGGTGCCTTAAAAAAATTCTCTTGGGGGAACTATAATTTTTCTTTTACAAAAATATTATTGCATTTCTAACTCAATAAAATATTCAATACAATTTGGAGTCGTCACAAACAATTGAGAACAAGCTTTAGACGTGCTACCCTTACAAGAGAATGAGCTACCATATATATTCTTAAAACCAATATACTAAAGACCAACAATCTTCTAACGTTTCACCCCCCAAAAAAACAAACTTCTAGCCTTGTTGAATATATATTATATATACCAAGAAAAGGATCACTGATATGGCCTGGCCATTGCAAAATAGACATCTGGTTTTACTGACATGAGCAACTCTACAACAATAACTTTTTCTGGAAGGAGAACCCTGAGACCTGGTTCAATGATACCTGTTTGATAAAATAATAATCCAAGAGAACAGTTAACAGCTTCAGTAACATTAAGCATCGAAAATCGAAAGCAATAAGAAGTTACCCGGTGAAAGCTTTTTCCCTCCATACAGCTCCCTTGCCAGAGGATTATCAGCCCACTGATTAACCGCCACTCGACTCAAGGGTTGAAAACCAACTATCTTCCCCTCACTAGAGAAAACCACCTAAAAGGGCAACAAACAACACATAAATTGAATAACACAAAGCAAACAAGAGTTACAAGACACACACATCACACCTTTTCCTCCATGTACAGGAGCCTCTAATAGCTTGTGAAATTAAAATCCCAATGATTAGTCATGCTTTAACTTTGCAACAAAAATAACACGGAAGCCAAAGATGTATTACAATATTTTGAAAATATGGAATACCTGGTAACTAGCAATATCCTGCATTGACACTTTGACATCTGCATCTATATCCTCTGAAGAAGTAGAAAGTGTATCAACACCATCACCTCTCAAATATGCCGGTAATTCTCCAATCCAGGCACCGATACCATCTACTTTAATTTCATCTGACCAGCCAAAAGCATCCTTCACCTTAGCAACAGCTGGCACGCAAAACTCTTCCACCTATCCATGTAAAAGATTCAAGAAAGGACTTCTCAGAAAGAAATAGAAAGCACTAAAAAGTGTAAACAGTTACACAGACAATACAACTTATGCCACAGGGAATGTGGGAACAGACCCTAACCTAACATGACATATAACCTTTGTACAAGTGTTGTCAATCACAGATTATAGCAAATAACACTTCGTTCAAATTTTGCTACGGTACAGTGCTATAGGGTCGGTATAACCTTTATTTGATAACACTTTGTACTAAATAGTGTATCGCAAAAATAATGGCGCTTCCGTTTTGTTCAAGCTCTACAACACTATTGTGCTATAGCGCCGCTTATAGCAGATATTTGACAATATTGCATTGTACGAAAGAAACAATGTATAAAAGAAAGAACAGTATAAGTAGCTAGTTTATAATGAACATTGTATTTATCCATTCCTAAACAACATGCAAATTTTGCATATATTAATAAAATGAATAAAAGAAAAAGGATAGACAGCACACCTTTGTTGCATCCAGAATGTCATGCATAATATTGACTTCAGATGTAGGTAGAGACCTATGTTCTACAGGGTGTTTCCTTTCCTTGCTTAAACGAGGCAGCCAAAATTGACCAAGAGCACTGATCGCTACAAGAAACATGCCAGTTGCAAGGGTGACGGACAAAAATTTGGATAAATAACTCCCCTACAAACAAATACGCCAATCAGCTAAATGCCAAGATACACTATCCCAACAGAGCTATAACAAAAAACCAACTCATGAGCAAAAAATATAGATTAAGGCTCTGTTTAGGAGTTTGGAGGGGAGGGGAGGTTTTGGGAAGAGAGAAGGAGAGAGAAAGAAAGAGGGAAATATTCCACTTTATTTGAGAGAGCGGTTTTGTAAAGAATGAAAAGGGGATGTATATGACTAATATACTTTTAATTTTGAGATTATTAATAAAGAGGTGAAAAAAGATTTGAAGAATTTATCTAAGCCCTCCAAATTCTTCATCCAATACATTTTTTGAGTTCTCCCAATATAGGGGGATTTTGTATTATGAAGAAAATTAAATCCCCCATTCAAGTTGGGGGACTATCCTTCCTTCACTTTCCCTTTCTTCCTTCCTATTCTCCAAAGCCCTTCCCTCCCTCCTAAACTCCCAAATGTTTTTACACCATGATCTTGACAACATGGAGATCATTAGAAGACTAATTTTTGATATAGAAAGACAGCTTATCATGTAGTTTTATCTTCCTCTCACACTTAAGAGAGTTGAAACACTTATATAATCAGTGTTGTCAATCATAGATCACTGAAAATAGTGATTTCTTCAAATTCTACTACGCAACACTGCTAAAGCACCTCTATAGCCGCTATTAGACAATATTTTGTACAAAATCACATATTGCAAAAATAACAGTGTTTTGTTTAAATTCTGTTGCCATATAGGCTATAGCTGCTATTTTACAACACTATAAATAACAAATAACGAACACTTGATTACTTTTTTATGAGACTTTGGAAAGTTTGGCAGCCACGCCAGAAGAAAATTCCTGTGGATTTTATAATACCATGTAAATCAAGTGTTTTGAATGCTAAATTTTGAGTGAATTTTAACAAACAAATAACAGACGTACCTTTCTACTGGAGACGTTGACATACTCGGCCACCACTCCACAGGATAAGTCCTTATCAGGTAGAGAATAGGGGTCAACATAGTACATATCTAGCGTTTCTGCCAAACTAACCTGCAATTTCGTTACACTTGTAACATAATGTATACATATCGAATGCATGATATTGATAACACAGTTGTCACATAACTTTAGGTGACCCTAAGCACTATGCAGTACACCCTTCTATAGCATAGAGTATAGGAAACAAGTAAAATCTAATTAACAGTGCAATATCGAAGTATTGAACGAAAGCCACCATATTCAAACTTTCCAAACAAAACGTAGAAGTCAGCACTAAGGTAGTGTTTGGCACACAGACCAGATGGAACAGGATGACTTGTTCTATTCTGTTTTCTTTAAGGTGACTAAAATGTACTTTACATACTACTATATTATACTTTTAGTATTCATCAAACATAGAACAAAACATACTGTTCTGTCCTATTCTAATATGTTTATCAAACGCTCACTAAGATAAGAACCTGACCGAGTTAGAAAGTTTTCTGAAACTTTCCAAATTTATTTTTATATTTCAGAATATTATCCAAAATCTTTAAGAAAATTTTAAACACTGCCCATGTTTCTCTTTTTCTTATTTGCTCCTCCGACGAGTAAATCATAAATGATTAAGAGAGGTTCATGTTGTGTCTCCCCTTCATTATTTTTGTTCTTTACATATATGTATGTTATGTTACCCCTTACTTTGAAGGCACTCTCATCTGGCAAACTAACAACTCGCAACTTGTAAACATGAATATTTGACCAAGGCTAAAGGTCTTTTCAATAAAACTGAGGACAAAAATTGAAGTCCACTGCGAAACTTACTTAAACAGTTGAGACACAACTACTAATAATCAAAAATAGAAATTATCACCAATAGTATAAAGGTAAATGCAAAAGGAAAAGATAAAGTACCATTTGGGAGTGGGTCAAAAGAACTTCCCACCTATTATCTGAAGATTTCTTCCAGCCCTGAAATTTTGCATCTCCCATTATCTTGGTGTCAACCTCTAACCGATATACAGGTACATACTCACTTGTCCAAGCACTGAAATCAGAACCACCAATTTTCTCTAATTTTTCATAACAGGAAGGCTTCCACCAGAAAGGCCCTGATTTTATTTTCACAGGCTTGAGTCCATCCTTCATTAAATGATAGTTATCCAATAGACTTTTTGCATTTTCCACTATTTCATCTTCAAATAATTTGTGCAAGATGACTGCAGAATCTTTTGATTGTATCCTTTCAGGCTTTTGAAACCAGCGAAAGAAACCACTTCTACTTCCACCCTGTGATTTATCAAGAAATTGCCTTTGAGTGTTTTGGAGAGCAGAGATGCAAACAACTTCTGCAAGCACGGACATAAGATATTCATCGGATGAGCTGAGAGTGAAAGACGCAGGAACCTGCTCATATTAAATGCATAAAAAGAACCGAACGTATCAGTATCAGGGTCACCTGCACGACAGACATCATAATATGACATTACGATTTACAAAAGCAATGTAGATATAAAACTTATAAAAAATCAAGGGAAGAGAAAGTAACAAACCTCTCTCGGGTTTTCGAGATCTTCCATTTTTCGTTCTTCTCCTGGTTGAAAGACAATGAGATCAAAGTTCCAAATCTGCTCCAAAACCACTTGCCTAAAGGTCATAGCCAGTACATTCCTAGATGTAGTGTTGGAAAACATATCTTGTGAGAGAGACTTTCTGAGCTTAGCAGCCTTTTCTTTAACTTTCCTAGCAGGTAAAAACTGCCAAAACAACAACATTTGAAATTCAATTCTCAAATTGGCATTGCGAAAAGCTTCTACTTACTACCAAAGACAACACATATAAATTACACAAAATGTCTCCAAAACAGTGTGCCAAACATATCCCGCAACTACAAGTTGGAATAAGCCATGTTGCCAAAAAGGGACGTAAGGCCTATTCTATGTCAGGCCCCAAGTGAGGTTAAGTTTCCTTCTTAATAGACAAGACCAAAACTTTTTAGAAACATGTATAGCTAAAAAGATCATGCTTCAAGCCACCCAAAAAGCCTTTTAGACTGAACAAGCTAACCTATTTAAGTCAATAATCATTTTATTATTATTACTGCTCCCCCCAATCCTAAATATAAGAAAAACATTGGACCAAATACATCATCTTTTGTTGACCTAATTTTCTCTTATATTTAGGATCAGAGGGAGTATTATATTAGATTTTGTATATTGTGTTAAATCATATACTTGCAAATCTTTTAAATAAATTAAGCATTAGATCAAGCTTATGACAATAGGTTAGGCTTGGAGCTTGAACTTTTTTAATAGACCAATTTATGCAATAGTCTAGCTCGGTGCACCCTATTCTCATCCCTACACACAATTGCAGCCAGTGTTATCAAATGGAAGCCACGGCGGATATTGGTGGCGGGATTTCATCAATGGCCATTTCACACATGATGTTGGCTATGGCGGACATGTAGACAAAAAAATAGCGGATTTTAGCCATCGCTGCCATGGACCTCCATCCACTGTCGACAACACCGATGCGGTCTGCAATTATGTGATGATAAAAATAAAATACATAAATGCATGATGCAACAGAAACACATATGCACCTTAAATATATTTACATCATTATTTCCTCATTACAAAAGTATGCTTATGTTTTTTCAGCTCTAATGTCACTCACTTTCCTCCTAGTTGTAGTACTAGATATAATATTAAAGTAATAACATAACCTATAAGTACATTTTTAAATAACCCCAAAATCATAGAGAGTTTCATTTAAAAAATTGACAAATTCATAACAAAGTTAAAAAAGAAGGTACCAATCGAGTAGATACAGTGCCATGGTCACTAGAAGAAGCAGGAAAAACGGTTTCAACAACCATGGCATCCATACTGGCGTCAATGTGTTCAGAGGCAACTTCACCGCCATCAGCGGCAGCAGCCGTTACAGCCTGACGGAAATCAACGGCTCCGACGAGAGTGAGTTGAGACAAATCATTTTCGAATGTTCGGACACAAGGGAGTCTCTTTTGGTCTGATGAATCGGCAATTGCTTTCAAAACTTGTTGCTCCGTCACCGGAATTGTCTTCGGAGGTGAACATGAGAGGACAAAGATGGAGTATTTGGAGTTGGGAAAGTGAAGCGTTGGGAAGAATAGTGAGAATTTGGAGTTAGAGCGGAGGGGAACGAAAGGGGTGAACAGTGAGGTGGTGGATGTTGCTACAGTGGCCATGGCAGTTGCCATTGGAGAGAGAGAGAGAGAGAAATGTTGTGTTCCTTCTTGTTGGGCTGGGCATTTCATTCGAATGTTATGGATCCTCTGCTTCTTTCTTTTCTTGACCCAAACAAATATTGGCTTATCTGTTATTATTATCAAAACAGTGATTATGATGTTGAATAATTTGAAGAATAACTTTTAGAATTTTTTTTATCAATGAGAATCGATTTCGAGTTCCTTAACCATAATGAAAATATTTAAAAAGAAAAACAATTATAAAAAATAACTCAAAGTTTTTTTTATGAAAGTAATATATTTAAAAGTTGAAGGTTAATTGTCACATATTAACTATCAGCATATTATAATTATTCATTAGCAATGATCTAATGATTATAATTGATTGATAATGTAAAATAATTTTAGATATTTATGAATTAAATTTTAAAATTTATTTTTGATGTAAATATTTAAAATAATTCTTATGATTTGTAATTTACTTCTTTTTTTTTATATGAACTATTTAAGGGGCCAAAGAGTAATTAAAAAAATATTTTCCCTAAAAAGTATTCATAATTCATATGCTCTCTATTCTCTTATATCCCTCTTCCCCTTTCTCATTTCCCATTACTCTATTCAATTCTCTTCTCTATTTTTTGGTAGCTTATGGTTTTATATGAAAATTTGAGACAAACAGAAAAAGGGTTAACTCTTTTCTGCAAATTTCTTCAATTTCTTTCTCTAGGTGATGATAACAATTACCGAATTTTTTATATAAATTGTTTATCCACTATTTAGACATCGATACTAAAATTTTGATATTTTTTCTCAAATTAAATGTTATCGGAAAACACTAACAAAAACACATAATTACATACTTTATGTTTCTATTTCATATTTCTATGCCACATTAAAAAAAATGGAGAGAAAATAGTATTGGAAAAGTATTGACAGGTGAAAAATGTCAGTTGGTGGGTAAGTTCAATTGTTGTATGGAACTCCGAGAGTTGTTTGTGTGTGTGCACTTCCTGCATTTTCAAATTTATGGAATGCTGATAACTTTTTTTTTTCAGGGAATTATTTACATACTTTTGTTATTTGTATCAAAAACAGGATTTGAGCTATGGGAAAGAGGCAACCAAAACCAAAGGCTCCTCCAAAGAAACGAATGGATAAACTTGAAATTGTTTTCCTTACATTGTAATTTAACAAATTTTTACTTATGTAATGTGGAAACTAAACCCTGTACTTAAAGGTTAAGTACCACGATTCTACCATGATAAGAGATATATAAAAGAAATATTAGGATATATACGTTTTCTAAGAACATTATTGAAATTGATTTGATCTTGTCATAGACAAAAGAATAATACCATCAAAGTCTAATACAAGTGGCCGGCGTGTTAAACGTGTAAGTATTGTAAACTCAATGGTATCAAAATCTATTTACTGCAGTAAACAATTTTATCAGGGAAAATTAAAGAGTTTGTATTTTGGAAATACTAAAAAAAGTTCATTTGGCATTTACCAAATTTCAAAAATAAATTATATCTTTTTTTAAAACTAAAAATAAAACTTTTCAAAAGCTATTGTGCTTGGCATGTTAAGGTGGTAGATTATGTTGGAATTGAAAAAGGAAACAAAGAAAGTAAATAGACCCTAATGCTTTCACTAAGAAACTGAATTGAGCAGAAAGCTTTTCACAGTTTCTTCAACAAACAGTTGAAAATCTATCTGAAACAGATTAAAAACATAGAGCAATTTTGCTGCTACAAGACTGTTTAATGCATATAATGCCTGTTTAAGATAAACTGCATCCCATGTCCTTAAAAAAAATGTTTTTAATCACTCAGACCAGCCACATGCCATGGTCATAAACTCATAATACTCTACCCTTTTTTTTTCTCAGAAGGAAACATAAAAAAGGGTGGTTGGTGGCTGGTTGTGCTTGCAATCAATTGATGTCACACATTACATGCTAAAATGATTTTCGCTGTCATCTTTTTTTGAAAAGATTATCATCATCTTAAGCATAAAACTGCTTCCAACGAAGATTCTAGAGCCTGTTTAAATGAATAAGGACATGAGGTCCTTGCTATTCAGCAATCACCAGCCTGTGTAATCATTCAATTATGCTGAAAGAGAAAGTGAACACGTGAAAAATAAAATGTTTTTAAGGAATGTAATGTGGACTTAAGGTAAATGGTACATTTGATATGATAAACTTTCCACTCATCAGATGGAGTCACATCTTTGTCACCAAAAAAATATAGTCTCTGCAGTTTATTTTGACTAATACAATAAGAATATTTCAATCAGTGAGAAATCTAATCCTCAATACAAATAGAGAATTTGAAGTTTGAAACTAGTCAAAAAAAATTCTTGTTGACCAGATCCTCAAACGAATCAGAAACTGTGTGAGAATTATACTAATGCCAAAGATAAATGAAAAAAAAATGTGAAAAGTAATTATTCTTTTCATCAGGTCAAGCAGTTTTCTCCGCCTTTCCATTTTCGTTATTAATAATGTGTTTGAAATTTAGAATACCAGTGAGTCCTCGTCCCCGGGCCAGCTGTTCCAGTTCTTGAAGTCTATGCTTAAGAAGTTCTACTTCTTCTGCCAAGCCATCATTTTTTTGCCTCATAGCCTAAAGAAAACGAACAATGATAACTTGTATAACAAAACTTGACTAATAAATAACTTTTCTCAGTTAGACTTAAATGGGAACCGATGGCAATGACAATGATCATACGGATAAGGAGAGAACAAGTTGCAATTTTAACATAAACCACATTTTCTTTGACAGTAAAGCTCTACAAATCCTAATTCAGATAATTAGATATAATAAACGGCCAAGCCTTAATATACCCCTCAATTTAAGCATGTTAATTTAGACTTGTAGCAAATAGCAATATACATTTGAAACATAGCACGTTGACAAAAGCATTGATACAGTTCTCCTGCTTCCTTTTCACAGATGGTCTAGCACAATCCACTATTAGATAGAAGTTTTCATTCTCAGATTCAGCATGACTGTCAATTTAAATATTTCAAAAGTTTATTTAAAAAAGCATTACGCAACCTTTGGGCAACAATAATGTAGGGTTTAAATTGATCAAAAGCTGAAAACATAGTAATCAGGTATCTTGGTATCTTCAAATATATGAAGCCATGTATCATAACCTATGTTCAGCAGTTCTAGAAATTAACTTTTATTTCACAAAGACTGGACAAACAGTTGCATTGCTTCTAACTAAGGCCATACAAGCAAAACTATAAATAGTCAGGTTAAAAATTTTAGGACTTTGTTGGGTGTTAATCTGAAATATTAAAAATTAAAACCAAGCATGAGATGAGACTACATGAGCTGTCAGATGGTTTCCTATGTTCAGCACAAAGTGTCAATTGGTGTAACAATCTTGGGTGTTAGAAAATGGGTAGCATACGACAGTTGTAATATTTTAGCATAGGAACTTAAGAAATGCAATAAGATAATTAAAGTTAAGAGGAAATCATATATAAACAAAAGACAGAGAAAACTTGAAAAGTTTTGAACTAAAGGAGAAACACGATGTCAAAAATATGTGTACTATAATAGAAGATTATTTGAAATCACCTCTAGGTCTTGCTTTCGTAACTCCTCCTTACGTGCTTCAGATCTAGCACTTCTTTGTACCTCAAAGATCAAGAGAACACCTGCAACCTATAATCAGTACAAATGCAAACAATCAAGGACAAGACATGTGACTATGCACACGAGTCATTCTGACAAAATGATTTATATTCTCATGTCGTGTCTGAGACTGAGAGTCAATAACAGGGTCTGGGTCTTTTACTTGTGGGGTGGGGGCTTTTTCATTGTAAAAATGTTCCAAGAATTTTCCATCCTTAAAATGTTACATCTTCCTTTCATGAAAATGTGAACTCTGTGGAAGTATCATTTCAACTTGAGCTATCAATTTGCCACTCTCTACTTTCATTTTGTCCACTTCTAGGCAAAGTTTTCATACAAGTAAATATGCTATAAAAATACTCTTAAATAACATATATTAATAGCCAAACATAATTAAATAATAACACGTTCATAATTAGTATTTAACATTCCAACCTAATAACAAATCCAATTTAAGAAATAAATTAAATATATAACTCAATTCCTGACCCCCAGCAAGTATGCTGTATTTGGCTCTACACTATTATTTTGTCAAGTGAAAAAGAAGAACAAAATAATAATGAAAACATAAAATTAAATTCATGAATATAAACATATTATGTAACGGAGGCAACTCAACTCAAGTAACCAACAAAATTGACTAACTCTGTTTTCAGGAAACATGATATGAGTTTGACAAAAAGAGTGACTGTATACAAGGTAACTTGTTTTTGTGTACTAGGACCATAACTTATAATAGTTTAACTCAAGAGTATACATACATGATAGTATGATACATCTTACCAACTCACTTGTCGGAAATAAAAACTTGCATCAAGTACAGAGTTCAATGCCAAGTTTCATAATTTCAGTAACTACCAACAATGTTTATACCTCAGAAATCAAAAGAACAAACAGGGAGAACAGCAAAGCTTTTTCATTCAATGTAATTTTACCTCAAAACGCAATCGTTAGAAATTCAAATTTTACACATACCATGCTTGATCTATGGAATTAACTAGAGTCTAGGACACAGATTTGTTAATCATGTCCAATTGTACAGAATAACTTTTAATTATTACTTTTCTTAGCAAAATTCTATATCACCAAGCAGCATGTGGCAGACCAACAAAGTTAACTTGCTTCAAGTGAATGGTTATAATTGGCCACATAAATTAAATTGGTGTCTTCAATAATAATGAAAAATAAGTAAAATAGCTTTCACCAATTCCACGTTTTTAGTCCATATTACCGAGAAGACGAAGAGTTCTCCAATAAGGTCTACAGCAGATTGAACAGCTTTTTCCTCATTCAAAGGGCGAATCTCAACATCCGTTGCATGGCCATATATACGTCTTTGCATCTTCGTTGTGATTTGATGATTAGCCTGTTTCAAAATTTATAATGTAAGAAAAATAATGTTATAGTTTCTCATTACTTTACATCCAATGTAGTTATTAAAAAAACTTTACACCCAGGGTCAGCGTACAAACTTGCCTACAGCCAGTACTTAAAATGGTTGATCTCTAAAACAGTTATAGCTAAATCAAAAAGCAGATCACAAACTGCATCATTTAAAACAGGACATGCCATAGTGAATAGAGAAGAATAAAAGCCAGAAGGAAACATCGAAGTTTTAAGTTTAACTGCAAGCAAGGGACTAAGATGCATAGTTGAACCAAAAGTTAATTTTTCTTTGTGATCAATATTTTAATGCCAATCAAATTCGGTGAAGTTTGGTTTGACTTGCTACTTGTTAGATCTCTGTTCAGGGATTATATGGACTGATACTAGAAGCTTTGGAGAATTTGGTGAATTTTTTTAGGACATGTGCAACTTAGTTCTCTAGATTCTAATAAGGCAGAGATTAGGAAGAAAATGGACGGGACGGAGAGAATTTGGCCATTACAGGACAGGTGGATGAAGACAATGAACAACACACCCACAAAATGCCAAATTTGTGGCCAAATAAGGAGAAAACCAACACACAGTAAGACAACAATTCAAAATCCTTCTTAGATGATTCCAAATCAAGGGCAAGAAAGATCAAATTCCAATGGCAGTGACCTGGAGAGAATTTTCCTTTCAAAGATTTTCCCTTTTCCCCTTTCACAATAGCATCACCATTCCTCAGTTTCCTAGAACTAACAAAATTTGAATCCCTTCCTCTTATACACCTCACCTACAATTTAAGCTAATCCCTTGCCCTCAACAACTTTAACTGCCTAACTAATTCTATAACTACTCTTAACTACTTGGCCTCGCTTAACTTATCACTTCTTTCATCCATAATCTCTTTTAATTCTCCTATTCTCACCCCCATCATTAACACGGTTATAGATTCCATTTCACACTAGCATCATTTTGTTATCACAAAACAAAAAGCTCCTAGCAATTCAGCGAAAAAAATTACTTACTAGTTACTACACGTTTCATAAATCTTTCTGTTCCACTACAGCAAAAATTCCCACATAAATATGAGACTTTATTATAGTGCACCGAAAAACTTTCAAACTAATGAATATATCAGAATCAGACACAGTTAGCATCCTCATTGCAATAATTTACATCTACCAAGGAATTTTGAGCTTCATTTTTTCTCCCTTTTGAAAGGTACACTTTATTTAATTCATAACATCAATTTGTTTTTTGATTAATTAAAATGTATAAGCAAAGTTACCATCCAAGTAATAATACAAATTAATGTGCATATGTTATAAACCCTTATAAATTGATGAATTAAAATGATAGATAAATACACACCTGAGCCATATTAACGATGAGTTGACGAAACCTAGGATGAAGAGCAGCTTGTTGTTTGAGTCTACTGGCAACTGGTTTACTGAGGGTTTTCAAGGCGAGTGTTCCAAGCTTCAAAAGCGGAAGCATCGTTTTTTCTTATAATAATAATAATAATAAAATAAAATGGGACTCTAATCTATGAACATGATATAATGTAATAATAAGACTATGGCTTTAATTTATTACTACAATTGCCTGGTTTCGCAATTGGCGTGTTTTCTATTTCTTGATGAACACGATCGGAGTTGTTGAGAGAACGAGTTTTCTATTAATACGAAATCCTCGATGGATATTTACGATTTTAAAAGAAAAGGAAAATATATGTATTTTTGAATATTATGTTTTGATGAAGCCACTAATGGGGATTTTCCACGAAATTGATTGATGGATGTAGGTTGCGCTGTGTTTGGCTCTTTGCTTTGCTGGTTGTTTATTTAGAATGTAATGCGAATAATGTTAATGATCAATATCAAATTAAAAGTAGATATTATCACAAGTACATCTAAAATAATAATTTTTAATTTTCTCTCTTCATAATTTATTTATTTAGAATTTAAATTTATTTATATTTCCAGTCCCCAATTGATTTTTCCATCTATTTCGATGGCTAAGAAAACCTATGAAGCTACTACGATGCATTAAAATATGGATTGAATACGTATTCTATATCCATATTTTACGAATATTTATGAAATATGTTTTATAATTATTAAAATTATTATTTTGATTTATAAAAATTAATTTATTTTATACTTTGAGATATTTCATGATTATTTATGGACATGTATCTTATGAAAATTAAAGAAATAAGTAAGATTTGACAATTTTTTTGAGACATCAATTGAGATGTATATAATCTACTTTAAAATGTTGTTACTACTTTTGAATTCAAAAAATTATTTTTTTGATGAATGAGACAATTAAAACAGATTTAAATTGTTAACTATCAAATAAAATCAATATTTATTTTAATTCATTTAGTTATATTTTTATTAATATTCTAACATATGAATTAATATATATTATAAAAATTATTATCGTTATAATTATATATATTTATAAAGATGGATCAATACATTATTTTTATAAGTATTTTATGTGTAAATAATTTTTTCGACGTATTTAAATAGTATTGTTTTATAAATTTAAAAAATTTCGCATGTATGTATTCTGTAGCAACCGCACATGTATTACGCATTCAAGTTTCACAGAAGAAAACACTCAAAGATTATAGGTGAGTAACAATACATGAAAAACGAAACCAACTCAAAAATTCAAATTATACGGTGTTCTTTGAGTTGGACAATTTTTTAAGAGGTTCCACTTCAAATTAATCTAGCCAAATTCGAACTCGTATAATTTAGGTGATACAATTTTTTAAGAGGTTTAACTTTAAACTAATCTAGCCAAATTTGAACTAATATAATTTAAGTGACAAGTATTGAATATTAGATTTGTATGTTTATGTATCCGAAAAACGTGAAAATTTAAATAAAACTAAATGATGTACTTTCAATCGATTTATATATTGAATTCAATAAAATCAAACTACCTCGCAAACGCCACTACTCAAAATTATTAGAAGTTGTTACTAATTACTTTGTTCATCTCTAATTATAAACACGTTGAAATATATATTTGTCTCCAAATATAAGCTTTATTCAAATTATTAAATGCATTTACTGTTTTTTTTTCTTTAAAAACTTATCGATATTAATATAATAATAATTTATCTTAGAATGTAAAAATTAACATTAGATACACATATACACAATGGACAATTTTATAATAACAATACACAAAATATATACATTAATTATACCAACTATAAAATTACTTTTAGATATTATTTACTTTATTTATATAATTTAAGATTAAGTAAGAGAAAATAACGATATACTTAAATCATAACTCAAAATGTGTGTGAATTTAGAAAGCAATTTAAAGATTTTCTATGCCAAAACTAAAGAAATATCATGTTGAGTGAAGTTAAGTTTTCTTATTTTGACTCAAGTGGAAATAAATTAAGCATGCCAAGCAAGAGTGACACAATATAGACTACATCGTATATAATCATCACAGTTTGGTAAAGAGCCGATTTGACCTTAGTGAGTGCTGCAATAAACATTGTTCTCTGATTTGTAATCACTTCTCTTCTCTTTCTAAATCATGGATGCGGCGGCGTTGGGTGGGGCTTTTCTCTCTGCTTTCATTGAAGTTGTTCTCGACAGGCTTGCTTCTCCTCAGTTTGCTAATTTCATCACTGGAAATAAGCTTGATGTCAATTTGATCCAAAGGTTGAAAAACACTCTTTATGCTGTTGAAGCTGTTTTGAATGATGCTGAGCAGAAACAGATCAAAGACTCTGCTGTTAACAACTGGCTTCATGATCTCAAAGATGCTCTCTATATTGCTGATGACCTTCTCGATCACATTTCCACCAAATCTGCTACTACTCTGAAGAATAAAGAGGTGAGTACTACTGCTACTACTTACTTGTCTAGCTTTTTCAACTTTGAAGAAAGGGATATGGTTCGTAAGTTGGAAGATATAGTTGCTAGGCTTGAATCCATTCTTAAACTTAAAGATATTCTTAATCTTCAACATATTGCAACTCACCACCACTCTTCTTGGAGAACTCCATCAACCTCTCTAGATCATGGATCATCTAACATATTTGGTAGAAATCAAGACATAGAAGCCATACTCAAATTACTGTTACATGATGGTGATGATGATGATATTGATAAGATTTCTGTGATCCCCATAGTTGGCATGGGTGGTGTGGGAAAAACCACTTTAGCCCAGTCTGTGTACAACCATGAAATTATAAAGCAGAAATTCGATGTTCAAGCATGGGTTTGTGTTTCTGATGATTTTGATGTTTTGAAGGTTACAAAGGCCATTGCAGAGGAAGTTAGAAGTGCTTGTAACACAAATAATTTGAATATTCTTCAGCAAGATATGAAGGATAAGATGACTAGAAAAAAGTTTTTAATTGTTTTGGATGATGTCTGGACCGAAGATTATGACAGTTGGAATTCTCTTATAAAGCCTCTTCGATACGGAGCTAAAGGAAGTAAAATTCTTGTAACAACCCGTATTGAAAAGGTTGTTTCTATGGTCCAAACTTTTCAAGGTTACTACTCTCTTGAGCAATTGTCTGATGAGGATTGTTGGTCTGTGTTTGCAAACCATGCTTGCCTTTCTCAAGAAAAATCCACTCAGAATATGGATCTCGAAAAAATTGGCAAAGAGATTGTTAGAAAATGTAAGGGATTGCCTTTAGCAGCACAATCACTTGGGGGTTTGTTGCGACGAAAACGTGACATCAGGGATTGGAATAATATACTCAATAGTAATATTTGGGAAATTGATGAAAAGGAGAGTAAGATCATTCCAGCACTAAGAATTAGTTATCATTATCTCCCTCCCTATTTGAAACGCTGCTTTGTTTATTGCTCGTTGTATCCTAAAGATTATGAATTTCATGCAGACGATTTGATCTTGTTGTGGATGGCAGAAGATCTTTTACAGCCTCCAAAAAATGGAAAGACTTTGGAAGAAGTTGGTTATGAGTATTTTAATGACTTAGCTTCAAGATCTTTTTTTCAACGTTTTGGAAGTGGAAACAGCTCCCGGCGTTTTGTGATGCATGATCTGGTGCATGATTTGGCAACATTGATCGGGGCAGAATTCTACTTTAGAACAGAAGAACTTGGGAAAGAAACGAAGATCGGTAACAAGACTCGTCATTTATCATTTAACAATTTAAGTAATCGAGTGACGGATAACTTTGAGATTTTTGACCGAGCAAAACATCTTAGGACCTTTTTGACAATTGATTTTATACGTGCTCCATTCAATAATGAAAAGGCACCATGCATCATTTTGTCGAATTTGAAGTGCTTGAGAGTTTTGTCATTTAAAAATTTTTGTGATATTAGTGCATTGCCTGACTCGATAGGTGAATTGATTCATTTGCGTTATTTGGATCTATCTTCCACAACTATAAAGACACTACCGGAGTCATTGTGTAATCTGCATAATCTACAAACCTTGAAGTTGTATGGTTGTTATCAACTAATCAAACTTCCCAATGGCATGCAAAAGCTTGTGAATTTGCGCTATCTTGATATCCGCCACACTTCAAAGTTAGAAGATATGCCTAGAGAAATGAGCAAATTAAACCATTTGCAACATTTGAGTTGCTTTGTTGTGGGCAAGCATAAAGAGAATGGGATAAAGGAACTAGGAACACTGTCAAATCTTCATGGATTACTTTGCATTTGTAAATTAGAGAATGTTAGCAACAACTTTGACGCATCACAAGCGAAAATAATGGATAAAAAGTACCTTGAAAAATTATCTTTTGAATGGTCTGATAATGCAAAAGACCATTTTACAAATTCACAAAGTGAGATGGATATACTAGACAAGTTACAACCTGCCAAGAACCTAAAAGAGGTGTCTATATGTGGATATAGAGGCACGAGATTTCCAGAATGGGTTGGAGATCCTTCCTACC
>NC_021160.2:2824706-2857573 GCF_000331145.2 Cicer arietinum | reverse complement strand
TCTTTCCCTCCCTGGAATATCTTCGATTTGATGGCATGCCATGTTGGGAAGTGTGGCACCATCCCCATCAGCCAAATGCATATTTTCCTGTACTCAAGTCTCTTGTGATTAGTGGTTGTCCCTTATTGAGGGGAGATTTGCCATCTCAGTTTCCTGCTTTGAAAACAATTCAGATTTCACAATGCGACCAACTTGCTTCGTCTCTTCCATGTACTCCTGCCATCCGGAAAATAGAGATACGTGAAAGCAATAAAGTAGCATTGAGAGAGCTACCCCTTTCATTGGAAGAGATCGAAATTGATGGAAGAGAGGCAACGGAGTCCTTCTTTGAAATCATTGCCATCACGCTACCGATTTCCCTGAAAATTATAAATATCAACAATTGTTCGTGTGCGTTATCGTTTCCTGGAGATTGTTTACCCGCATCCTTAAAGAGTTTGTCCATCACAGATTGTAAAAATCTAGATTTTCCAAAGCAAAAGCAGCAGCACGAGTCACTTAAATTGTTGTATATAAATAGTAGTTGTGATTCTCTGACAATCTTCCCACTGGAGACCTTTCCCAACCTCAGTAGTCTCGACATCCACCAGTGTGAAAATCTAGAATGTTTTTCCGCTTCAAAGACTCTTCAAAATCTCAACATATTTTTCATTTCCCATTGCCCCAAATTAGTTTCATTTGCAAGAGATGGATTGGCTGCGCCCAACTTGAGAGAATTGTTTGTCTACAGGTGTGTTAATTTAAAGTCATTGCCTTGTCAAGCAAATACTCTTCTCCCGAATTTAGAAAGTGTGACTATACGAGATTGCCCAGAAATGGAGACGTTTTGTGAAGGTGGTATGCCGCCTAGCTTGAGAAGACTTGTTATATATAAATGCGAGAAGTTAATGAGGAGCCCATCTCTAAGTTTGATGGACATGCTCACCCATCTTACAATTGGTAGTTGTGATGGTGTGGAGTCCTTCCCCAATAAGGGTTTTGCGTTGCTGCCTCCCTCCCTTACCTCTCTAACGCTACGCAATATGTCAAGCTTGCACACGTTGGACTGCACGGAGCTTTTCCACCTCACGTCCCTCCAAAAATTAGAAATTTTTAATTGTTACAAGCTGGAGAATATGGCGGGAGAAAGGCTGCCTGCTACTCTAACAAAACTTAAAATCATTAAATGTCCACTGCTGGAAGAACGGTGCAGCATGAAACATCCACAAATTTGGCCCAAAATTTCCCACATCGAGAGCATTTTGGTTGACGATAAATGGATTTAGAAAGCTTCAACTTGGATTTTCAACTGGTAATTGTTTTGCCCTGCCTCTCGTAAATGCCACTTGCCCAATTTTATTTATTTTCCACACCAAATTTTTTTCATTATCTTTTAAACTTTTAAAATTATATGAATATCCTACTACCAGCCCAGCAAATTTATTCCACCTTTTGTATCTACTTTTATATACAGTAAGCATTTATATATTTTTAAGCCATAAGATTAAACTTACTATGAAAATAGTTAACAGTCTTTTCCCTGTTGTTTGCAGCTCAATGTACAAGGTTAAATGAGCGCTCCATTCATTAAAATGCAGGGTCACAACAATAAATCTAAAGAATAATGTAGTAATGATCCTGGTTCAGGCAAATTGCTATGATTCTACTGCTTCACCTCAGGAGTCCCAAGAGTTGTGCTTTCAAAGATTCGTCACATTGATAATAACACGCCACAATACCACAGCATAACTTCACCTTCAGATAAACCTGTCCACAAACATGTCATCAAGAAGTGTTGCAGTCATAAAATGTTCCTGTGAGGATGCTAGTTATTCTACTTCAATTGTTTGCTGCCTCTGCTATGAATTCTTTTTTGATGTGATAGGCTCATTATACATGAGAAATGTGAAGTAGGTAAATGACGGGTGCTGGATATAGGAACTGATCAATTGTTATTTTTCGGTTCATTGTTCATTTGTTTTGTTATTTTGTGTTGGTTCATGACGTGGGGGATTAGTTAGTTTATTTCTTTTTTTTACAGTTATGCAGAACTTCTTACTGTATTTTTACATACTTTTGCTGAACCTAGGCACATCTTGTACTTAGGTTCCTCTTGTTTCCTTTTTTATGTACTATATAACTTTTAATTATTCAGGTGCATTGAGAGTGATTTATACCATCTACATTATAACAATTTGGAGTACAAAACTTGTTTCTAAGTCCAAAAGTTTCCCCTTTCCCCAAGCAACTTCTTTCTTTTGTTAGTTAGTGTTCTAGCTGTGCTAATCAATAATGCCAATGGTTGAGAATAAAATATGGTGGAAAATTATAGCAAGTTGCAATTGGTTGCCAAATTATAAGTCTAAAAGTCAATGGCCCGTCAAGCATATTAAATGTAAATATGAATGATGATCATGGACTCCACTTAGTTATTTGTTCATAACAGAAGGCCTTGATAACTTTATCCTACTCCTCAAATTAGATTCCTAGGAAGGAAGAAAGTGTAAATGAAGTTCCATAAGGAGTATCTGGATTTGATTTTAGTCCCTGGTGGGTTGCTGGTCATGTTTGCTTATCACCTCTTTCTGCTTCACAGATATATCAATAGGCCTCACACCACTGTCATGGGATTCGTGAACAATGACATAAGAGCATGGGTTGACAGAATTATGCAGGCAAGTATAATCCTTATCCCTCCTATGATTTCATTGGAAACATCTTTTAAATTTTTTAAGCTTGTTTATAAACTTTGTAATGAATGATCAGGCTGACAAAAAGGATGTTAGCACAGCTCTATCTGTCATTCAATCCAACACAACAGCTGCAACATTCTTGGCCTCAGTCTCTTTGACTCTTTGTTCTCTAATTGGAGCTTGGATTGCAAATAGTTCCAATATTTTGTTCCAAAGTCAATTAATCTATGGTGACACAAAAGCAACCACATTATCCATCAAGTACATTTGCTTACTAACCTGCTTTCTCCTTGCTTTCTCATGCTTTATTCAATCAGCAAGACACTTTGTTCATGCGAACTATTTGATAAGCACACCAGATAGCTTTTTTCCAGTTAGTAGTATTGAATTAGCAGTTATAAGGGGTGGTGACTTTTGGTCACTTGGTCTTAGAGCTCTCTATTTTGCACTTAATTTGTTGCTTTGGTTTTTTGGTCCAATACCAATGTTTATTTGTTCAATTGTTATGGTTTTGATCCTCCATTATCTTGACTCTAATTCAAGGCCATTGCATCTTACAACTAGATCTCAAGGTAGCAAGTTTCAGATGGCAAAGAACAACCTTAACTTGTAACACAACAATGTTTTATAATGAAAGACAAATTCAGTGATACATAAATGTATGTAAAGCAGTGTATCTTATTCTTCAATATGATTACGTCAGTACATCATGTTAACAAAAGGAGAAAATTTTGACTATGTTCTGAATTGTAGAATTCTACAATATAAAATTCATAAAAGAGTTCTGAGTGATGTTTGAAAGAACACATTGTAAAAACTATAAGTTTCTAAGTCAGAATATATATTTGAGATCATGAAGTGCACGTCTCAATGTGCCAACCCATGTTAAGTTGTAACAAATGGATTGTGGTATAATTAATTAGATGATTATCTGTTAATAACAGCAACAGCAAGTAGCCGCGATGGAAGCTGATTATAATTTAAACAAACTTTAGTTTCAATGCTAAGCATTTGATTCTTGTGGTTATAAGAGTTTTCTGTAAATGATTTACATTAATGTTGTGTGAATAATACTTATTTTCTTAAGAAAAAACGAGAGTATACGATTGAATAACAGGGAATATTTTTCTTAGAAGCAAAGGTTTGTCTTTGACTTGTAATGGTAAATGATAAGAAAGAGCATGGCAGGTGGATTTGATGTGCCGAATGTCACACATATGGTTAATAACTTATGGCACAAGTCTATATGTGGGGCATCTAACTTGAACCAACGCAAATTGGATAATAATACTAAACTAGAGTTGCTCTTGAATACTCTTTATGTTAACGGAAACTTTTGTAATTTAAAATTTGATTGGAAGGTAAGAAAAATTTAGTTAATAATTATTTCAATTATGATTTAAATTTGAATTTTTACAAATATTTCATCTTTAAGTTAAATTCATTAATCACTTGAACTCAAGAAATTAGTATCTAAAATCTTGAATAACACAAATTTTAGAAGTATTTGGTGGTGTTCTATATTTGATCATTGAAGTTACTAACAAATGCAAATGAGTGATTTGAAATTCCACATTGTGTTGTTGATTTTTAAAGAGTAATGTTATAAAAATACAAAATAAGACACAAATATAATATTTTAATTAATTTATAAAAGTATTGTATTTCGTGTCTGATTTTATATTTTAATAACAAATATTAATTTATATACGAATAAAGGATTACACATGGTTTAAGCCCAAAAGAAAGATAAGAAAAAAAAATGTCCAACAAACAATAGAGATTCATTTAATGGCGTGATGGTGGTTTAAGAGATAAATTCTTGTGTAGTCTCAAAATTTTGCACATAAAATTTAGACACAGTCACAAAATAAAAAATAAATAAAAAGGAAAAACAATTAAATAATATATATTTTTTAAAAAATTAAATGATATGTATTTTTATGTACTTAAGTTTTATGTTTAAAATCTTACCCAAATATCTTTCCGTTTAATGAATGGTTAGTTCTCTCACTTTGAGTAGAGATTCACTTAATTGTTATAGTTTTTTTTCTAAATTGATTTTTAAATTATTTTATTTTTTTGTTATAAATATTTTAAAAAATAATTTTTAAAAAACATTTAAATGAGAAATTGATTTAAATAGTTCTCATAAAATATTTTTTTCTATAATTTTTTTGGAAGATAAAAATCATTTTTTAGTAGTTTCTCATAAAAAAAAATTGAGATAGTTTTTAAAAAAATGTAATTTTTATAATATTAAAATTACTTTTTTTAATATATAACATATAAGTCTGAAATAGTTACTATTTTTGAGTATGTTCACGCTAACAAAAAAAAAATATAAATTAATTAAAAAAATCTATAGTTGAAATGAGTTATGATTCATAACACAATAGTGTCAAACTTAATATTGTGTTTGATATAGTATTAATATACTTTAAAATTAATGTCTTATGAAATTTTACTAAACGAACTAACTTTGAAATATCATATATTAAAGAATTTCATATTTATGTGAAATTTTTTTGGAGATGATTTGTTATATTAAGTTTTAATTCAACATTAGATTTTATAAGATGAATATACACTTGGGAATTATTATAAATGTCATAATATTTGTGTATAGCCTCCGGTCTTAAACATAAAAAAAAATGACTCTATAAAAATTAATATATTTTATTTACATTTTGAATTAAATATGTTTTTTTTATTAAATTTTCTCTTATATTTTAAATTTAATTACAGTTTTAGACCTCTTATTGTTACTGATTCACAAAATTGGTTATTTTATTTTAAAAATAGACAGGATCTCTTCTTCTTATTTTTTAACTACAAAATGATGACGTTAGATATTTTAAATAACATATGACATATGATATAATGATGTAAAATGATTAAAACTCATGAAATTAGAATAAAACACCGAAAAAACTTAGCTTTCAACTTCAGAAATTTAATTAATGATGTATAAATAATTAATACATCTATATAGTTTTATATTATAGAATTGTATATCACGTTATTTAAAATATGTGAAATTATTATTTTTTTAATTCAAAAATCTAAAAGAGAAATTAAAACTATCGACTTTTAAAATAGAGAGATTAATTTCATAAATTAATAATAATTAAGAGATTAAAATTACAATTTAATCTATATTTTATATCAAATACTAGAGAGTATGGGGCAGTCAAATGATACTAACTCATCTTATACATAATAACATACTAATTTGCTTGGTCCTTGACTCGAAAAGAAGTTATCTACACCACACCACACTTTAATCATAGCTCAATTGAGGCATGCGTGTGATGCAGACTATTCATGCTCCATAAACATAAATTAATAATTTTAATTCTTTTGACTGTAAGCTAGCTCAACCAGTCCATTGAAAACGACATATTCTGTTTCTCAGAAAAATCTAACAACATAAGAATACAAGTGACACTGAGCGAGGGACCAGCACCTCAAACTTATCAGGAGAAAAACTGAGATTCAAAAAAGGGAGAGAAGAAAATGTAGCAACATCATATGATTATAAATACCATGACTGATGCTAACCAACAAGATATGATGTTTATAACTTACAAAGTACAAGAGTTGATTTAGAAGGATCATATAAGAGTTGGAGTTAGAAAGAAAGAAGAAAAAAAAAGTTAATGATTTAACTCCCTACTAACATAAAACCCATATACAGATACATTTTTTCTTAATCTTCTGTGTAAGCTAAATTTATTTTTGTTCTATTGTATAACGTGGACTACAGATAATTAATCAATGTTACAGAAATCGACTCTCCCTTACCGACCAAATAGTTTCTCCATGCGCAAAAATAATTAAGAAATTAAATTATTGATCACTTTGCTTAAAATATCTGAATCACTTATAACTCGAATCAAGTAACCAACGTGCACCATAGTTAGATGCCTCACCTCAAGCCTAATAGCTTGAAGTATTTTGTTATCTTGTCTAGCTACCTTAGCAGTAGACAAACAACTAAATTGTGTAGTGGAATAGTAAGTCATAAATTTAACTATATATATATATAAATAAAAGTTTAATGCTTACATATTATAAATGTAACAATGTTTTACATGTGCATCTAATCACGCGATGACACATCATTTATTTAATGACTTCAAAATAATTTCTTTATTATTATACCTATGAGGTGATGTGAACATTATTTTAGATTAAAAATGTATATAAATTAAACTCTCAATTATTTATAGATGAAAATAAAGATTTATTGATTATATGAGTAATTATGTGATGAATTGTTTCTTTTAATAATTTAATGTAAATAACAAATTTTATCAATTTAACTGTCAAACTAAAAAAAATTATGGAGTAGATCAATTTTACAACCTTTTTATAAAATTTTAAAAATAATTTCAAATGAATATGTAATAAACTTTGAAAAAATATTAATAAATAATAATAATTATATTACATAACTACGAATTTTAGATTTATATAAAATTTTGTATATTTAATTATTAATATATTATATCAATAATCAATTGTTAAATTAATTGAAATTATTGTTTTTATTAAATTATTAATCAGAGTAACATATTTTCCATTTACTTCTATAATTAACAAATCTGTACCTATTATAGATTTCGATATATTTATTTTATCATGTTATTAAATATGAGACAGTAAAATTCAATTCTCAAATACGGTTTCCCCTGACAATGAGAGCCCCACCTAGACCTCTAGATGGACTTTGGATTGCAGTGTACTATACTTCGCCAATTTGAACCAACACTAAATAGTCAATGTTCTCAAAAACGAAAACCTATAGTAACTATCAACAATATTTTTAGGGAAGAGAACGGTATAGAATAGAACTCTTATCTAAGATAAGAATCAATTCAATAAAATCGTTTTTTTTAAGTTCTCATTTAAATCATAAATATGATATAGTTACATTCAACATCGTACTTAAAACTTTACAATTGTATATATATTTTTAGTGTTATCTTAAAGTCGTTTGATAATAGTATTTTTATTATTTTTGTCTCATTTTAATTTGTTTAATTTAAGTTGTATATAATTTTTAAGAAAATAATTAGTTTTGTTGATTTTGATGAAAAAATTAGTTTTATTTATTCAAATACATTTATTGATCACAGTTAGTTGATAAGTGTGATGAATTGAAATACAATAAATAAATATATATTAATAAAAAATAATTAATATTATAAAATAACACAATTTAATATAGATAAATGAAACACTTAAAATGATGCAGATAGAGTAAAAATATTATTATTTTTCATAATGACAATCACTTTAAACCTATTTATTATAACTTTTTTTTTTAATTCTTAAAAAAAATTCTAAAAATATTATTTTAAATGAAAATGTGATTTTAATCACTTCTCTAAAAATAAAATGGATAATTTTAGTCAACTTATGTACCAATTATTCCATCCTTATTGAGATATGATATTTTCAATTTTTCATCATTTCATTTATTCTATTGTTATAATTTTCGAAATACAAATTTATTAATGTCATATCTGATTGACCTAAATATTTTTAATAACATCTTAAAATACTTTAATTTTTGTAATTGTAAATAGAAATAAAAAAAGAATAGGTTGGAAACGTCCACCAAAGGAATAGCCCAAGCTAAACTTTTACGGTGCTTACAAATATTAATTATTTAGAGCTATCATGTTGGAGAGGTTTTCTAAAGAATTCAAATGGTAGATGGCTTAAAAGTTACGCTGGCAAGATTAGGTATTATGCTCCGCAAGCATAAATGTGAGACATGTTCATTAGACTGGATTTGGCTAGAAAAAAAGAGTATCACTTATCTCATTGTGGAAAGCGATTTAAATTTTTTGATAGAATTGATAATAGAGACATGCAATTTTAACGTAACTATTTCCACGCTAGTTCGTCGCTTCACATATTTTTTGGGTTTAAGCATGTCCATATTAATTAATCACAGATTACGTGAAGACAAATAAAAATGTTAATTGACTATGCAACTTTAGTCTAATTCATATATTTTATAGAACTTACATTATAGAAACCCCTCCTAAAGAGATACATGATCTCATTTTTTATGATTGAGACTTGCATGTTTTATGAATGATGTTTAGCTATTCCTTTAGTTTTTCTTTACTCTACCATCTATTTTTTTTAAATGCTAACAAGTGTCTAATAACATTTGTTAAGAATAGAAATATAGAAGAAAAAAATATTAGAATTTATGTAATTAATTCTTTTGAATTTATACAAAATGAAATGTTTCACTCAAAACATGTGTTTACTTTCTTTTTTTATTGTTTAACAAATATACTTCAATTGTTTTGTATTAATTAACCTATTAACTAATAAGTTAATTACCAATAAATTTTATTTAATATATAAATACTTAGTTTCTTTTTAACTATTTTATCAAATAATAAATAGCGAGATAATTTAAGTAAATAACCGCTTGTGTAATATGTTGTTAAGGTAAAAAAAGATGGAGAAGGAAGATTACTAGTAAAGTTGTAATACGTATGATTTTAACTTATCCTGATCAATGTGATACTAGATCTAATCTAATAATAAAATGAGTAAATAAAAAAATAAAAAATAAAAAAGAAATGAAAGTGAGTCTCGCACCAAAAAGGTGGAGCAGTAGGAGGCAGAGGGTGCAGTGTCACGTAACACAGAAAAATCCATCCTTTTTGGGGTCTCTGGATTCCAGGTATCACGTTCCCATACAGAGTAGAGTGGGTGGGTCTAAGATGCTTTTAATTCAGTTTCAACCAATCCTCACCGTTCGATTTTCAATCCCACTTGACGGTAGCCGACACCCTCTGATTGAGACAAAGACCGGTCTAGTTCCTTTTGGCAACTCTCCACCTAGGACCCACCAAACACACAATGACCAAAACACCCCCTCACCAACGGCCACCTCTTCAGAACATGACACGTGTATCACGAACCACATTGAGTAACCGTTGTTGGCAGTACCAAACACGGCGTTGGAGCGCGTGCAGATAAGACGGATGACACGACTAAAGTACGATGAAAGTGTAAGAGAGAGAAAAGTGAGACAACACCCGCGTAAAAGTCGAGGGTTTCTGCTCCCTCACTCTTTCTAAACTCTCTGCCCCTTCCCATCACAAATACACTTTATGGCGTGTGCAAACTACGCGCTTTCATTTTATTGTGTGCTTAATGGGCCCTTTGCAGGTGGTGGGCCCGGTTCACGGTTACTGGAGTGGAGGAGTGACCTTGTTTTGGGTAAGATAAGAAAATGAAGGAGTTTATGGAAGATGCATATTATAGTGAGAGTAGTTGTTGAGAGAGAGAGACTAGAGAGAGATAGTGTATGTAATGTGGGGTTTGGTTGGGTGATGTATTGTAAAATCATGCAGCTTGCAGCTTTGAATTGAATTGATTGCGGGCCAAGTGATTAGGGTGTTTGTATTTGGAACATGTATGTGTCTTTGGTTAAGGGTTTGGCTGAAAGTGTTTTTATGATTTGGGGCAATTTGGCATGCACATATGCTTTTTCTGTGATTGTCACATGCTGGGATTCTAATTCACAAGACATTATTTATATACAAGCATATAAAGTTACAAGATATTCTATTCTCATGCCTACACTTTCAATCATTATATTTCAAAAAAATATAAAGTCGTGCAATTATGGTAAAATAACTTATAATTGGAGTATATAGAAATTTGAGTGTATGAGACTCAGCATGAAAAAAGTTGCTTTCTAACGATATCTCTATGCATTACCTTTTATTCTTAATATTTGTATTGTATTGTACTATTGAAGAATGGTGTGTGAGTTTAAGGTAAAAAAATAATTTATGTTTAAATAAATATTTATAAAAAAATTACATATGTTCTGCATTTTCAATTATATTATTAGATATCAAACTTACAATGTACAAATTTAAGGTATATCTTTTCATTTCATAATTTTGCAAAGTGGTAAAACAAATATAGGGTACAAATTTTAAACAAATAGGTGAAGTTTTTTTTAAACAAATTTTAATCGTTAGTATATTATATAATCAAATTTTAAATTTTAGACGCTTGCCCTCAAAATCCTTTAAATATGTTTAAGTCGTTTACTTTGAATCGTAACACGTGATGCATAAAAAAAAATTATATTACTAATAAGATTAAAATTGATTGGTTAATGATTTTTTTTTAATTAATAACAAATCAAAAGCACCCGTGTTCAAACCTAACTAAAACGTTACTCGACTATCTCAATCAAATTTTATTACCAATGTGATTATTTTCTTTGAGAATTGAAGGGTAAAAAAAACATGTAATGCAAACTACGTGTATATAAAAAATATATGCATTTTTCATTCACCTTTGAAAGAGCCAAAGTGATTACACCTAGACACAAAAATATTTTTAAAATGTTTACAAGTTATTTTCAATAATACACTAGCAATTTTTTAAACAAAAATTATCTAATTCATGATTAATATATTTGACGTCTTGTAGATACCTACTTATAAAATATTATTTTTTCTATCTTACAATAATTGATTCATTTATAAAAATAGTTCTTTTAAAATGAATGATTCATTTTTTTTTTTTTGGTACCTTTTACACTAATTGTAATAATAAATAAATCAATACTTGATAAGGTTAATTTAATAAAAAATAATATTATCTATATTACTTAATTGACTTTTATTAATACGTATGAAATAATAAAATTGATAAATTTTTGAAAGAGATGGAATATTTGTTCAAAAAATACGTTATTTATAGTTTTACTACAACATTATAATATTTTATACATATTTTTATTTTGTGGTTTAAAAAAGATTAGCAGTTATATTAATTTTTCAAGCTTGATTTCAAAATCTCCTCCTAAAAGCTATTGTAGTATCATTAAGTTCTCCAATAAAACTATTTTCATAGACATTTTAATCAATTATATTATATATATTACATTAATATTGATTGGTTTTGCTAATTTGTATATTTTGTGAGTTAAGATTCCCTCGAGTACTTAAATATAAATTTATGAAAGAGAATAAGAAAATAATTTAATAATTATAATATTATCTCATATAAATAAATCATTTGAGAGGATATAAACTCAATTTTAGTACACTTATTGAGAAATCTAAAAAGCATATATAATTATGTATCAGAAAAAATTACTAGTAACTTTTAATTTTTTTTAAGAGTTAGAACTAGAATGCGTGAATTAAATGACAAAATTTATATATTTTTAATTTTTTAACATCTACTTTAAAACACATGCATTTGTGTTAATATATAATTATCCGTCTGAATGTCATTTTAGTACCAACAAAAATTATATTAAAATGAATATTTATTATTAATTTTCAATGTGATTTTAATTAACTTTTTTATATTACTTTTCAATAATTACTAGGTGCACAATTTATAAAATATTATTATACTTTAATGATAAAAATTGATCAATAATTAAGATGAATAGTTTGGTAAAAATGATTTATATCTTTTTTTCAAGATATAATATTTGTTTCGTCTTTGAAAGGTGGAGATTTTCAGATAAACAATGCGTATATTTATCTTTAACACAATGAAAACCCTAAATAACAATTTTGTGATTTTTATTTTTACTCTTTGTAGTTATAATTTACATTTATTGAGTTTAATATTTAATTTTTGTTTTTGTTTTGTAGAATAAGGAGAAATAGAGAAAAAATGAGAGCAAAGAAAACTCTAATCTCCAAACTTAATTTTATTTTTTTAATTATTTAATTTATTCAATTGAATTATTAATTATTTAATTAATAATTATTATTTATCAATATATTATATCACTCTCTCTGTCTCATAAAATTTACAATAGAGATGATTTTAAAACTAAATTAAATTTAAGATATTTAAATTAAAAAAAAAAACTTACATAAACAAAAATAAAAAATCTATAAACTTACGTAACAATTTAAATATTTAAATATAATTTTAATTATTGTATTTGTTAATACTAATGCAAAAATTTAAATTTAAATGATAGTTAGAGAAAGAGTATAATGGAGTACATTAAGAGTTAAGGATGAGATATATTACGTGACGTTAGAGAAATCAAGGAGCACTCAACTAGCAACATATCAATGGAACATGGCTCTATAGATACTTTTGTCACATTTCCAACCTATTATCATAGATATTTTTGCACAACAATTAAAAAAAATTAATTAAAAGAAACACGCGCTCCTTCCTTCGGAGCGTGGAATAAAAAGTGTTTCGACTTTCCAGATTAGGATAAAAGCACGATGCAGCGGTTTAACCGGTTAGACCGTGAGTGGTAACCCGTTTTGTCCGGGTTATCCAACTAATGGTAGGGCCCACATTCACAACTTCACTGACTGAGTCCTTAATTTATAGACCTGCCTCTAATCTACTGTTTGTTTCTGAGGCTGTGTTTTGGGTTTTTCGCTATTGATGGTTTCTGATAAAGACCTCACTCTTTTCATTACTGCCACTGGGTGGGTCTTTATTTTATGTTATGGTATTTTTTTATGCGCAATTTACATATCTACCCTTCTTCTCAAAATGGAAGGAACAAAAACATGATGAAAATTGCCTATAGCAAAGTGTGCAAACATGGTACCCAAATTCCTTGCCGGGTTCACTTTCATCCTTTATTTGGATCAATGCTGCTACTTTATTTATAAGTTCTGCCAAAATAATTACTACTGCCAGTATGATTAATTTGCTCATTCAAACATCTCTTAATTTGTTTCCATATTTTTAAAATAACATTATGAAAATTATATTCCCATAAATTTGATAAAAGGTCTGTGGAATTTCTTTTATAACGTCAAGTATAAGTATTAACATATAGTGAAATTTTTTTTTTTTTGTTGTTGAAAAAACATATAGGGAAAACTATAAAAATATTAACATATAGCGAAAATTTATTAAAAAGAATACACTACATACCCTCCTGTCTAGACCTTAACTATGTGATGTGAGTTTCATTTCTTTCATACACGTGTAGTATTTCCGTTTGATTCTCCGTCTTCCTCTAAGATTGCATTTACTAATTTGCTATGTTTTCATTGCGAATTTATAATTTAAATTTGATGTACAATATAATTTTAAATATATTTTGGACCTATTATAATCACTTTTTTTTTTTAATTTATTTTATTTCTGATAAATATACAATTTTTTCTACCGATTCTTATCGTTTATTTTTAGTCAATAAAATAATTTTTATTTTATCATTTATCAATGTAATATGATTTTAACCCCTACTATTACTATACAACGATTAAAATGAATAACGTAACATATTTTAGAGACTAATTAATATTAACATGAATAAATTTTATAGAAATTAACATTAACATAAGACTTTTGGAATAAGTCAAACAACTTGTCAAGACTGGACACTCAACTAATTCACTATGAGCTTGCAACAGCTTGTTGAATGTTCTTGAATGGTTACTAGGATTATGATTAGAAAAGAAAGAGAGAGGATATTGAGATTATTTTCTTTAATCAATTCACTTATATTATTGATCATTGAAACTCTACATTTATACACATTGATTTGTTACAAGCTTGACTCACAAACTAACTTGTTATTAACAAAACAACTAAAACAAAATATTGACAACTAACTTCTATTACAAGTAACTACCTAAAACTAACTTGAAATATTAACTTCTCAACAAAGACAAATATAAAAAGGGATGTATTAGTAAATGATCAAAATCATATTTAAATATGTAATATAATATTATGCGTTTGATTTATAAATAATAATTTAAAATTTTTAGAATTCTCAAATTTTTATTCGAATTCTGCCACTGAATATAGTTTTGACATTGGATTAAGATAAATAATATCATTAAGATTAAAACAAAAAAATTTAAATCATATCTCAAGTACAAGTCTTATAAATGAAAGAAAAAAAAAAAGATGAGAGAGGAGATTTTGTTGAAAATGATCAATTGAGTTCTTTGGTGAAGATAAATCACTGAAAAAATTATCAATAAATACTTTTAAGTTAACACAAAAAGTATATGGCGATAAATGACTTCATATTAGCATATAATATAATAATTATTTAATTAACCATGTTGATTTAAAAAAGTTTTATACAAATATTTATTAATTAGATCTCTTCATGCAAATGTTAATTTGTGAAAGGATTTAAAGTATACATTATGTTAGTGTAAACAAGATTTATACCGACATTCAATAAATAAATTTAATATTTTATCGCATCATTTCATTTTTATAAATGTATTTTGAAATTGATAGAATAACATGATAGTCTAAGGTAATCTGCTTGAAATAACTTGATATCTAACAATTCTTACCATATATCATGAAAAATTCGTTTATATACCTCCAAATATTGGGATGACATATGTTCTTCTCAACTGTGTTATGTGATTCATTTGAATTTTAAGTTGATTCCCTTTACATTGGACACAACAAGAACACACCAAACACAAAAGGATCGCAAAGACAACATGTTAATGCAAACTATGTGAAGAAGAAAGAAAGATGCAGAACCTAAAAAAAATTAGTGGACAATGAAAGGATTTTGCAGTGAAAAAAATGGGAGTGAAAGGACAAACTCACACGTGGACTAATACATTAAATTAATTTAAAATAAATTATTATTTTAATCTCTTAAAATAAAAGTCGTTATTATTTTGATTTTTGACTCAACATCTTTTATTTTACGAAAAATATTTGAAAAATATAATTTATTATAAAAATAATATTTATAATGTTAGAGATAAGATTGATTGTTATTTTAATAATTTAATAATTAATTTAATTTTTTTATTGAGTTAAAAATCAAAATAATAAAATACCATACTTTTAATAATAACCACATCATTTACTCGAATAAGATTGTCTAGTGGATAAAACTTAAAAAAAAAAAAAATTAGTGTGGCTCGACACTTTAATGTAAATCTAATACGTATTTTCAAAATTTAATTTAATTTTTTCTCGACGAGTTTTGACAATAAAATTTATTATGGTTCAAATAAAATATAAATTATTAAAATATGACTTTCGGATTAAGATGAAATTAAAATTATCCAAATTTATAAATTATACGAAGTATTATTATTTTATTGATGTTTTTGTGGATGTAGCTTCACGTGATTTATAATTAATATAGGTTTAAGGAGATAATTAAAATTAATATAAAATAAGACAAGGCTAATACCATTACCAATAAGTGATTTAAGATGGCGATGTGCCAGTATGAATTATTTGAATGACATGCATAAAAAATATCACAGTTTAAAATGAATATCACGATTAAGGTTGAAATAAAATTAAGATATTAAGATAAGATTAAGATTATAATCATATCAGTTGATTTTATGTTACTGAGATGAAGACAAATTTCGCAATTACTTTAATTTAAGATTTAAATATTCTTAAATCCGATAATATTAGTTCAAAAAAAAAATCATTTAATGGCAGTAGCAAGCAATTGAAAATTAAAATATATTTGAACAAGTGTTGAGTAGGTAGGACGTAGACAAACAATTATGATACGAATGACATATTTGTTTATGATTTCATCGTTTCATGCATATCATTATGGCTTGACTAACAATATTTTCAGAAAAGAAAAAAAAAACACTATTTTTATAACTTTACATAAAAATAACTTTGTTATGATCATTTAATTAAAAACGATGTCGATATAAAACAAGAGAATAAATTCGCTGCGTTACATGTAGCTTAGTATAAAAATAAAAATAAAATTCTTCGTAGTAGGGACTAGGGAGGCATAAGGGAAGTAAGGTGTGAGTATGGACATCAATGATTAAACTGACGTGTCATTAATTTAAAGAAGCAAATAACTCCAAACTTACAAAAAGAGGGGCCTCAAAGACTTTATGATCTATAGACTATAAAGTGATAAAGCTAATTCATTTATTTACCATATAGTTGCATAAATGGTTAGCCAGAGTGATATAAAATTGTCATTACTTTTTGTCTAAGTTAAGAGCTAGTTATAATTATGATGATAGGACCCTAATGGTAAAGTCAAAACTTAAGTGGGCAAAACTAATTAGCCGTTTCAAAATTGAAAAAGATAAATGCTTAAAAACATTATGCAACTTTCCATATCGAAACCTATTTATTTTGCACTTGTCTCTGATACTTTGGTTAATTGTCCACATTAACCACCAAAACCTGCCAAATATGAGGGGTAATAGGGGTGCCTCCGTGACTCAGAATCAACAGAAAACAAGATAGATATTAACATACGCCATTCTTAGTACTATCTATCAACATACGATCACTTCGAAAATTTGAAGTAAACGACGCCTCATTGCATGTCAACAACACTTGTGTCATTTCTAACTGAATTTTTTTTTTGAACAACTTTATAATATTAATATAACTGCAATTCTCTAACGCTATTCAAATATATAATTAATTATATTATGTGTGGTTAATAGATATATCAAATTAATAACTGTCTTATAAGTGTGTCGTTTTTTTTTTTCGGTGTTGAATTGTTTGATATTACTCGGTGGATGTTTAAAGTATAAATATTATAGTCCTATGCTTTAAGGCATGCACAATATCGATGAGATAACTTTAGACTATTTATAACAGTTTGAACATGACATTTTCTGAGGAGTTGTTGATTATGAATAATTGTTCCAATACACATATATGTTATTGCCTTATTATTCGTATAAACGAGGTATTTGTAAAGTTGAATCACTTTTATAAATTATTTGATGTCAATTGTAAAGTCAATCAAGCACCAAATACTTTTGCTAAATGCATTATTTCTTTTTCTTAGACCAACTATATTGTTTATGTAACTTTTTATTTCTCCTCCATTGGTGTTTTCGGCAATGGGAGTTTGATTGTCTTTTCTAAATGCTTTTAGCTTTGTTTTCTTTTTTTTTTTAGAGCTCGACTCTTCTTCTTCTTAAAAAAAAAACGAAATTCAAATATTTTTTATTTCAATATAATAATATTAATTCATTCAAATTGATAAAGTACATTGATACAATATAAATTCACTAAAACAAAAAATAATGAATTTGCGAGCAAATTCATATCACTTATGTTAATAGTACCAAACGGCAACACGTCTATAAATATAACAAAATTTAAGTGTTTGAAAAAATTGATATATCAAATGTTTTTTACTTCAAAATAACAATATTAATTCATTCAAATTGATAAAGTACATTGATGCAATACAAATACACTAGTTATCAAAAAATAATCATGACAATAATAAAATAATCATAAATCATCATTCTATAATAGACGAAGAAGAAAAAAGTCCTATAATTTATTGAATAGCAACGACAATATAAGATAGTAGCACGAAAAATTATAGATATATCAAATATTAAAATTCACTAATTATCAAAGTAAGTACGTTAATTATAAATTTATATATAGTTAATCATAATTTCAAGTATTTAAATCTATATTTAGTCGAACATCTAAAATTATGGTTAATCCTTTTTATAAATAAAAAAAAGGAATTTTAGTTAATGTCATTTAAATTTATGGTTAATGTATAATTACATCAATGATCAATGAATCTGAATATTTGATATATACATTAATTATCTATTAAATATAATTAATCATATATCTAAATTTCATTAACTATTTAAAAAATTAACTTGAAAGTTTTTTAAATTTAGTTGCATTGTAATTGTGTTCGACAATATATATATTTATCAACAAAACATCACCGATTATAATAAAATAATGGAATAATCCTGATCAATATATTTAATTTAATCTAAAATTTTAGATATATTATTTTTTTTATTTACAAAATCACGATGTCTTATTGTTATTTTTTCAATTTAACAATAAAATAAAATTTACATTATCTCAATGAATTTAATATGTAATTTATTTGTTAAATAATCAAATAACATTTTTTGTAATAAATTTGTAATAGAAATAGGATAGGAGTAAAGTTGTTGAACTCTCTAAATATTTTAAAAGATAAAAAATCAAATTAAAAAAAAAAGAACTATTTAAAAGTTGAAGTAAAGTTAAAGTAAGTTTTTTTTGTCTTTGTTATATGATTAAACAGAAGTGTACTAAAAGTGGATAGATGGAGGGAGCATGATCTATAGATATTAGATAATGAATGTGATGATGGTCAACAAAGAAAATCTCCATAGTTGTAATAACAGAAGATGATGACCTAATTAAAATTTGTCATGGGAGAGAAGAGAAGGATAGGTGTGAGATTTGATGAAGTAGAAGGGGACAGAATAGACATCCGCCCGGAAATACAGGGATACCGTACACTCTCAAATAAACACTTTTTTTTAATAATTTAATTAATTGGTTTTTAACCAACAAATAACTTTCACTACCACTACTACAGTCTTTTGTTCTTCTAGCTTGTATATTTCTCTCTCTCTCTCTCTCTATCTCTTTCTTTCTCTCTCTGCCACACATCACACCCAACAGTCTCAGCATTGCAGCAACTGCACCACTGCTGCATCTGTTCCTGCTTCACCTCACACACTACCAAAAGCCTCTTAAAAAATATTAAAGAAAAATATTATTATAATAATAAAGAAAAAAAAGAGGATAAAAATCCCATTTTTATATGAATCACAATGAAAGCTTGGTTTGATGCTACCCCAAAATAAACAAACTCATTATTCACTAGCCAATTTTATTTTATATTTTATAAAGTAATAAAATAAAAGAAACCCAAAAAAGAAACAAAAGGGAATTCAGCTGAGAGAGTGATAACTCAGTGGAAGAGAGAGAGAGAGAGAGAGAGAAAAGGTTAAGAGAGAGAAACTGAGAAAGAGGGTCTCTTTCTTTTTGGAGTATTGGGGTCACAACTTCTTTTAGCAATGCCAAAGTTACTCTCAACAACACACTCTCTCAAAATGCAGTCATGAAATCTTCTTCTCCCTCCAAATTTCTTCTTCTTTTTCATCATCATACCCACTTGTTCAAAGATTCCTTAACATTGCTAACACAACCTTGTTTCACATGGGTTTAATCGATCTTAACACTACTGAGGAAGATGAAACTCCATCTTCAGCTATTTCTTCTTCCTCTTCTTCTTCTCACTCTGGTATAAGCACTTCTGCTTCGGCTATGGTTCCTCCTCAACCTTCTGTTTGTTTGGAACTATGGCATGCTTGTGCTGGCCCTTTGATCTCTCTTCCAAAGAAAGGAAGCATTGTTGTGTATGTTCCTCAAGGACACTTTGAACAAGCTCAGGATTTTCCTGTTCCTGCTTGTAATATTCCACCTCATGTTTTCTGTCGTGTTCTTGATGTCAAGCTCCATGTAAGTGTTCTTGTTTCTTCTCTTCTTATTTTCCCCAAATTTTTTATTTTTTTCTTCTGGGGTTTTGGTTTTTGTGTTTTTTTTTATGTCTTCTTGGTGGGAAAATTGATTAAGTGAAAAGGGTTCTTTAATTACTTTCCAAGTTTAACAATTTATGTATGATTATGAGTGACCCTTTTTTGTTTTCCCCCTTTTTGTTTGAGTAAACTGTAATGCTGCTTTTGCTTGTTTATTGTTCTTTTGGATGAGTAATGTGTTAAGGGAACTGTGGATTTTGATTTTTTATTGAAATGTTTGTGCTTTTTCTTTGCAGGCAGAGGAAGGGAGTGATGAAGTGTATTGCCAAGTCTCGTTGGTTCCTGAAAATCAGGTGAGGTTTATCTATGATATCATTTTATTTTGGTTCAGATTTTAGGTTTGTAGTAAGTTGTGAAGAAGGATAGATGTCTCAACTTCGATGTTGGAATTTGCTTTAGTCTTAGTCTCTTTGAGGTCAAGTGAAAATTTAAGTGAAGAGGTTACTTGTATTGGATTTTACTTAAATTTGCTTAATGTAGCAGTGTGTCAAGTATCTACTCAAGATATCAAAAGTGTAATAACAAATTTATATGGTTATACATGATTTTGTTTTCTGTCTACGTCAATGTGTATGTCAGCCGCGCCGCCAGAGAGAAACACAAGTGCATCGTAATTGTATCTTATTGCATCATTATGGGAGTGAAAGAGAAAAAAAATATTATGCATATTAAATGTAGTGCCTTTTTTAAAAGATTTTAAGTTTGATTTTGTTTGAACTTGAAATTTGATTTTAGCAAGCGGAGCAAAACATTCGGGAAGGAGAAATTGATGCTGATGCAGAAGAGGAGGATACTGATGCTTTGGTGAAGTCAACAACACCACATATGTTCTGCAAGACTCTCACAGCTTCTGACACTAGCACTCATGGAGGATTCTCAGTGCCTCGTCGAGCAGCTGAAGATTGCTTTCCTCCCCTGGTAAGTTTCACTATTGACGTATTTGTTTCTCTTGTCAAAGGGATCCTACTCAAAATTTTCATTTTATTCATCCTTATCTGATATGTTACACTTGAAAGTAATCTTATAAATGTTTTGTAACGTGGTGACCTCACCTGAATTCAAATTGTGCGTTCTGTCAAATAAATGTTTTGCAATGTGGTGATCTCACCCGACTTCGAATTGTACTTTCTGTCATATAAATGTTTTGCAATGCGGTGATCTCACCCGACTTCGAATTGTGCTTTCTGTCATGATTTAAATTTCTTATGTATGCTTGGATATTTCTTTGGTAGCATTTTGAATTTAAAGTCCACTATTACTCTAGGATTACAGCCTGCAAAGACCTTCACAAGAGCTGGTAGCCAAGGATTTGCATGGTCTGGAGTGGAGGTTTCGACATATATACAGGGGTATGTCACTTATATATACATACATATATATATATATATATATATATTACTTTACATTACTTTACTTTACTCTATGTATATTGCCTATTGACTGCTTCGGGGTTTAATTTCCGATGTTCATGCGAGCAGGGCAGCCAAGGAGGCATTTGCTCACAACTGGGTGGAGTGCATTTGTGAACAAGAAGAAGCTAGTGTCCGGCGATGCCGTGTTGTTTCTTAGGTATCATTATCTGAAATCTATCAAATGTTAACTAGTACTATCATTCCTAACCATGACTAACATTTTTATTTTTTAATTGATGTTAGAGGTGCGGATGGAGAATTGAGATTGGGGATTCGAAGGGCTGTTCAGTTGAAAAGTTCTGGTTCCTTTGCTGCTCCCTCTGGTCTGCAATTGGATCCTGGCTCTCTCATGGATGTTGTGAATGCTTTGTCGAAGAGATGTGCGTTCAGTGTTTGCTATAATCCAAGGTACTTACTTTTCTTGTTATTTGTACTTTCCACAGCATGTGGTGAAGTTAGTCTGTAAACCTGTCAGTTTTCTATGTACATTTTTATGGTGTTTTATCTTTGCATGAGATGGGACAGAAATAAAAGTCAGGCCCATTGTTCATTATTTCCATGCATTCAAAGTTTTTTACTCGAAGCTCTACTTTTAGTGTCATTTATTTTTTATTTTAATTTTAGTATTATCACTGCTTAAACCCCTTCCTCTCTTTCCATTGTTATATCTTTGTTGCTCGCCATGGTGTGTAAATTGTTATGGATATCTTGTGCCTTATATATATCACCTTTCCATAGCAGGGTCAGTTCTTCAGAATTCATCATACCTGTCAACAAATTCATGAAGAGCCTTGATTGTTCTTATTCTGTTGGAATGAGGTTTAGGATGCGTTTTGAAACCGAAGATGCTGCAGAACGAAGGTTTCTTGATTGTTACATTTGTTCTCGTTACATATTAATGACCTATCAATTACTGATCTTGTATTAATTTCTTAATGTGCAGATTCACTGGATTAATTGCTGGAATAAGTGATGTGGATCCTGTTAGATGGCCAGGATCAAAATGGAAATGCCTATTGGTATGCGGCTGCGTCTTTCTAATTTTAGCGTGTTATTATTTTTCTTCATGAAATTGTTTTAGGGGTCATGTCTATCTGTCTGTGTTATAATCTAATTTAAATTCTAATTTAAAAGGTTTGATATTAACTTTTTTGATATATTCTCAGCTCATTCTGAGAGATGCAATCTCGATGTTCATCCTGAGATTTGCAGCTAATGATTCTCCTGATTACCTATTAGTTTTGCATTTCTAGTACTTACTACTATTTTTCACGTTAGATTTGGACCTACAAGGAGCGTAATAGCGATACTGCTCTAATTTTTGGCAAAACAATTTATTTCTGCTTTCATTTTTTTGATAAAGCTTTATTGTCCATTTTTTATTTATTTGGTCTCTATTTTTTATTAATAGAGTTTACACATCTACTTCTTTCTTGCTTTTCCTTATTGTAAATTAAGCTCGAACAATCCTAACAAATCGATTTTCATTACTACTGTTCTACGAGCTGATAGTGATATATGTTGTTTCTCTTCCTTATAGGTGAGGTGGGATGACATAGAAGCATCAAGGCATAACAGGGTTTCCCCTTGGGAAATTGAGCCATCTGGTTCTGCTTCCACTTCCAGTAACCTGATGGCAGCTAGTTTGAAGAGGAGTAGGATTGGATTCACTTCAGGAAAGCTAGAATTTCCAGTTCCCAGTAAGTTACTGAAAACTTTTTCAAAATTTTATTTAAGTACCTTCTTACCTCATCTTCATGCAACAATATTGACACAACTTGTTACTTTGACAGATGGGATTGGTGTGTCGGACTTTGGGGAATCGTTGAGGTTCCGAAAGGTCTTGCAAGGTCAAGAAATTATGGGTGTTAATACTCCTTATGAAAGTATTAATGCTCAGAGTCCCCGGTTATTTGAGCTAGGGAGGTGCTATCCCGGTTCTAACTGTTCCGGGATAGCTGCAACAGGAAATATCAGAATGCCACAAGTGACTTCTGATTTTTCCAGTAATGGCGTAGGCTTTGGTGAATCTTTCCGATTCCAAAAGGTCTTGCAAGGTCAAGAAATTTTTCCGTGTCCACCCTACGGGAGAGCCGCGTTTGACGAGGCCCGTGGAAATGGTTGCTTTGGACGTTACGATGGTTATCAGCTGCTCGGCTCCAGAAATGGTTGGCCTGCGCAGATGCACGACAACTCTTCACATTTGCATGCATCCGTTACATCTGGACAGGTGTCATCTCCATCATCTGTGTTAATGTTCCAGCAGGCTGTTAATCCAGTTTCAAACTCTCATTTTGATAACACTAATCGCTATCAGGAGAAGGACAATAAACTCCGTTACCAAGGCTCATACATATCCGAAGCAAAAAATGGAATGTTCACGCCTTCACTACCCGACAAACCTATTTTCTCTAGTGGACTAGCTCAGGAAGGCACAAATCCTTTTGGTATGCATGATTTTCATAATAATAACAATATTAATAATCAGTCCAACAATTCAAGGCTTCACG
Organism: Cicer arietinum; assembly: GCF_000331145.2. Classification (NCBI taxonomy): domain Eukaryota; kingdom Viridiplantae; phylum Streptophyta; class Magnoliopsida; order Fabales; family Fabaceae; genus Cicer; species Cicer arietinum. The sequence continues at coordinate 2,833,586 of NC_021160.2, read as the reverse complement.
ATTCAGTTGCAATACCGAGAGGCAATCAAGATATGGTTTCGTCATGTAAAACTGGCTGCAGACTCTTTGGGTTTTCATTAACCGACGACACGAACATTACAAATAAAGAAGCTGCTGTTGCCTCTACTATCACTTCTCAATTGAATTCTGGACCTTCCATTCAAGCCATGCGCTAAGGACTAAGGCGGTTGAGAATAACTGTACCAAAGTAAGCTATATCTATATCTATCTATAACCTTTCCGATATTATGCAGCATTTTTTTGTTGCTTCACTCTGATTTAAGATATAAATCATGACTTTGTTTGCAGGGTGTATTGCAGTATTGAACTGAGGAATCATCTGATATAGCAGAAGAATGTTTCCTTAGTTTACCTGGTTATGTATTTTGCTATAATAATAACTTGGGTTTCAAGAAAATTGTTATTCTATTTGAGTAATTTGTATTTGAATGTGGTAATGAACTAGTTAAAGTGTTTCTGTATTAAACTTATGCGTACTTTTTGTGATGTAAAGAGATGCATAGTATTAAGTAAAACAATTATGGTAAGTCTATGCATATTTATTTTATCCAACTTTAGATCATATTTTGATAGAATCACATGTTATTTTAGATGAAAGGGATCATAGTATTTCTGGTTGAAGATAGTAAGTAACCTAACATCAATACTAATTTATTCTTGTCTCTTATGTCGTGTAACCGTAAACTGAATAGTGTACCATTACAATTGTGTTGAATGATTTTCGGTTGGGACCATATAGTATATGGCCTTAAATAATGTAACATTTGTTAGGTTGTGTTGTGTAATAATTGAAGTGTCTATTGGTAAATAGAATTTATTCACCAGGCTGGTCCTTTCCTTTCCCTCATCTCGTAGAATAGTGTTTCTTAATTACAACTTAGTTAGTAGTTGCAAAGGCATTAATATGCGGTGGTTAAGGTTTGAACCTGAGATTTTTCACTACACGTTTAAAATGTGAATCTAGCCATTACGCACTTGAAAAAAACAAGGGTACTTTTACATGTTTGATTTATTTCATCAGCTATTAAATTCTGAAAGATGCAACTGATGTACTAACTTGGAAATATGGTATCTGATCTCAAATGCTCAAAAACAAAAGCGCACTGGTCCTATTTTACATTTTAAATATTTTTATAATTAAAATTGAACTGTGGCTCGAAGACTCAAACACATGTTCATCATTGAGTATTTATAGTAAAAGTTGATTAGAGTTAAATATAAGGTGGTTAGTTTGTTATTAATACTCCTATCTCAAAATATAAGCAAATGAGAAGTTGCTTGACAATTTGGCTAATTAATACTCTTTTTATCTCAAAATATATGCAAAAATTGGCTAAAAATATTGATGTATTTGGTTTATATTCTAGGCAAAATACATCAATTTTTTAGGGAGGGAGTATCTTCCTCCAAACTTGGGTATCAAGAAACCAACTCTGTTGTTTGTTGATTCAATAATTATATATAGATCAAGTACCACAGCATTATAAAGAGAGATTATTAAAAAAAAAAAAAACAAAAAATGTAAACATTATAAAGATTAAATATTTATTTAACACTTACTTTTTTCTATTTGATATATTGGAAGTAAACAAGGGACATTTGGTTTAACGTTTGTACAGTTTATTTTGCTTGTGGGAATAAAGAAGCTACAAGGCATAATAACATAAATGTGTCTTGATAGTTATGACAAAAAGTCCCATGTGGTCAGAGGAACTTTGCTTGTGAGGCCCAATGATGCTTCTTCTGGTTTGGATGGCCCAAACTGTTTCTCCATCTCATGAGCTTCATTATTATTTCAGGATATTCTTTTAACTGGGTTGCCAACCTTTAAAACTAACACATTAATTAACAATACACCATGCAATTCTTATTCTTGGAAAACATGTCAATTAAGTTATAAAAGCTTTTTGTATTTTGCAGAGTTCCTTTCAACTTGCATATTTCACATGGAGTTGGGTGAGTTCCCCATTTTCTTCACTTTTATCAAATAAAAAAATATTTAAAATTTCACGACAGTCCTAATTACAAAATTTAAATGTTTAAAGATCTATTTTAAAAAATTAGTTAAAGGTTGAATTTGGTCTTTATTTGTTGTGCGACTTTCGAGCACTAATACTCTAGCATCCTTTATCGTAAGATAGATAAATTATATTTATTATGATGATGGGTTCGAACCTCTATTTTTATATTTATGAGTTTAAATATCCCTTGTATTCATTTTTTTTGTTTAAGATCATATTGGAAAATCTCCTAATAATTAAAAAAGCACTTATGTCTATAACACAAGAGACCAAAATAAAAAGAAAAAAAGTTAAGAGAGCAAAAATAAATTTTAAAATTATTTAAGAGACCCAAAGTGTAATTTAACAAATAAGATATTCTTATAGGGACTAAAATCTAAAACAGGTACATAATTTGTTGGAACTAAATGCATATTTAAAATTTTAAAATTAATTGTTGTTAAACAATAGTATATGTAAAAAAAAAATGCATGCATTTAATAAGATGAAGATATAATATCGCTTTATTATGTAGCTAGGACATAAAATGATTTTAAATATCTATCAAATGAGATACAAGTATTAATTATTTGATGCACATGTAACAAATTTACATTAACTATACCTATATAAAGTAATTTTTTTTAGATAATCTAAAAGCATGCAAAAGCATCATTAAACCAGTTTGTCTTAGATTTTTTAAAAAGTGATTTTGACTTTATAATTTTTTAAATAATTTTTATAAAAAATTACTTAAAAATAATAAAAGTTATTTTGTATTCATTTGTTATTGAGTAAAAAAATTAACTTTGACATTCAATAACTTAAATATTCATTATTAGATATTTTTTACATAATAAAAATCATTTTTTTTTTAAATTATCTCTCAAAAATAATTTTTATGAAAAAAATTTTAAAATAACTTTTCATTTTAATTATTTTTTAAACTTTATTATTCAGTATTTTTAATAAATAGATGAAATATTTAAAATAATATTTTAAAATAAACCATTTAAACTTATTTTTCATTTGAAATTTTATTTAAAAAAAAACTGTAACAAAAAGAAATAATACTATAAAAATTATTTTTAAAAAAAAGCTGTAACAAACGGGTATATTTTTCTTATGCATGCCTTCAATAAGTTCAAGTAATATCACTTTATTATCTAGCTAGTACATAAAATAATTTTATAAATATCTATATAATGAGATACTAGTATTAATTATTTGATGCACATGTAACAAATTTACATTAACTATACTTATTTTAGATATCTAAAATCACGCAAAAGCATATCGTTATAGAAGAAAAAGAATATCTGCTAGGTTGATACCTTAGACCTAACAATAATTTGCAGAACACCCAACTTATATAAAGTAATAAGTTCAAAATAATTGAACAATCTTACAAGAAACTTTGGACCCGGATAAGACGCGACTTTTTATTTTAATATTGACTAATCATGAATTTATTAATTTTATTATGGAAGTTTTTCATATTAGTTTTATAAAAACATAAATAATAAATATGTATTTTGTATTAAATTGACAACAATCATATTACTCACTTACTCACTGTCTTAATTATAAAGACAATAAAAATCACAAGCTATTATTTTTTTAAAATATTATTAAATATCATTATAATTTTTGATGATTTTTATGTATCAATCTATAATGGATCATTTATAAAGGTGGTTTATAAAAAAAACTCACTCATATATAATATATTTATAAATTTATCTAACATATAAATAAAAATATCTAATTATTTATTATTTATTTTTTAAAATTTTGATATTGTTTATTTAGCCGTGTCAATGAATTTATTTGAAATATAAATTATTTTGTTTCTTATTTATTTATGTAATTATTTTTAACTTATTAAACTTAAAAGTGTTATAAATTAATTTGGAAATAATATATATAATTATCTTACAAGAATAATTTTTCATTTTAATATGATCAAAATTCTATCATGTCACAATAAGATAAATACAAAAAAAAAATTATTCCATTTATTATGATTATTATTATTATTATTGTTATTATTATGTGAATATCAAATATATAATACGATAAATATATTCAGTAATATGAAATCTATCTCTTATATATTCTAACCACCAAACTTACTCTGCTTTTATATAAATGAAGATATGGAAGAAACTATTTGTTGAGCATGTGTTAATAATTGAGTAAAGCAAAAAGTGTTAATAATTTCTAGGAACTTTCATTAGTGGATAGTACGTCATCAACCTTCAATTGAATGACGCATGTAAAACGTGGTATGTGGTGGAAGTCAGAATTTGTATGCAAAGAAAAATTGAAATAATGCTAAGCTCCATGTACAAATTTTGGACAAAAAAAAAAGCTCTTTGTACACATTTTTTTTTTTAATCTTCCGATACACAAGACTAAGAGAAAGGTTGCTAATTTGAGTAAAATGGTGTGTAAAGTTTAATTAACGATTAACTCAATTAGAAATTAAACTCAAGTATTCTTATCAATTCGATTTCAATAAAAGTTGAATAACCGTTTGAGTTTAACTATTTTGTTTTTCCCCTTATATATATGATTGTCCATGTGATATGGCAAAATATTCATTTATATAGTTGTCTTTTTCCCCAAAATTGCAAAAGCAAATTTTGACATGTTATGGTTATCACGTGAGATAACTGACGGCCTGTTCAATTCATATTTAATAGAGATAGATAAAATAATGAATAAGTATATATATATATATATTCTTTTTTTTTTTTACAGTAAAACATTACGAAGATAAAAAAAGCAAATAGGCAATATCCAATTAAGATTAATTTACATCCTATAATTTTACTATACAAAATTTTTCAAACATGGTCAAAGACAAGTCAATAGTTTTAAATTAAGACTAAAATATTTATCTCTATCATTTTACTAATTATTTTTTCTTCTTCTTCAAGCTCTAAAGGACTAAACATGGTCTCAAATTTGTCTTAATTAATCATAAATTTGATAGTGATTTGATTGATGAGGAGGAGTTAATAATAGTGATAGTCACCTTTACCTTTGAAGATAATATATATAGTGTTCCAAAATTTTCAACACTTTTGAAGATGTGATGGAGGATGAGCTAATATCAGATCTGTTGGAGGTGGTGGGGGTAAGGGCACCAAATTAGCCATGGTTATGAGTGGTGGTTCATATATAGTGATGGTGTTGGATGTTGGAGTTCCAACGAGGGGTGGTGGAATAGCAAGCAAAAAACTTCTAGGTCATAAGGACAATAGAAATAAACAAATAGCAATGAAAATAGGAAAAACATGGAGGAATTAGTACTCCAACACAGAATTAACACTCAAATAAATAATTCATATTTTAATATTTAAGTTATTAATTTGATTTGGAGAAAAATAGAAAGAAAAAAAGAAGATATCGTTTTGGTGATTTGGAAAAAAAAAATAGATAGAAAAAGAAAAAGATATTGTTTTAGTGATTTGGAGAAAAATAGAAAGAAAAAAAAAAGATATTATTTTGATGATTTGAAGATCAAATCTTAAAGTGTGACTTCTTTATTTGATAGATTTAATGTTGTTGTTGAAGATGAAAATATGAATTTATCTGAAGATTTGAGTTATGAATTCGATGAATATATGAATTTTTTTAAAATTGATAATGAATTTTCTGAATTTTATTTGAAAATGATGATAAGTTTTATGAATTTATAGAAAAAAAATGATAACATTGTTGATATTTTAAGACATAAAAGATTAAATTATTATTTAAAATTAAATAAAAGATCAACTTAGAAGAAAAAAAACTAAATTATTATTTAAAATCAAATTAAAGAATCACATGAGATATTATAATAATAATAATAATAAGTATTATTATTATTATTATTATTATTATTATTATTATTATTATTATTATTATTATTATTATTATTATTATTATTATTTTCTTATAACCAAGTTGAGAAATATGTGATATATTAGAGAAATATTTATTATTAGTTATATATTTTTTCTTGTCTTCTTACATAACTATGCTTTTCCAGTAGTGACAAATGTATATCAATGTTATATAGTGAATATAATCTCTCACTTTACTCTTTATTTTTTCCCATTCTAACCACTAAATTAATATCACATCTCCTTTTACATAATTTCGATAATGTAACATTGTTTATTTTAATTTATTCTTTGAGTCAACTCAATTATATTTTACCTAGATGTGAATATAATTAAACCCACACACTACTAAGTGATTTAGATCTTAGGCTGCATTAAAATTAAAATTTGCATCTTATCAAAATTTAGGGAATTTACTATAAACATTCTCTACATCCCTTTTTTAACATTTTATTTAATGAGAAGAGAAAAATAGAAAGAAAAAAAAAAAAACAGATATTGCATAAACGATAAAAATGAAAACGGTCGAATATGATTGCTCGATATCCTCACACTCCCAATCTTCATGCATACATGTGAGGATTAAGAGTAAATAAATTAATTAATGTTTACTAATAATTTGAGGCAGGGCGTAGAGACGGGTGACCCTCAGGTGCCATGGCCACCCCTAATATTTTAATCATATTAATCAATGTAAATTCTACCTTTTCATTTTTATTTTTGCCACACTACATCCTAATTAATAGGCATGTTATTGCAATAACTTGCATCATCTATAAAAGGCCAATTAAACAATATTTAAAACAATGACATATTAATTGAAAAAATATTGTTAAGTTGGGGTAAAAAATTGAAACCAATAGAAGTGTATAAGTTATATGTATATTACTGCTCCTTAATTTTTTTTTTGGATAAAGAAAAGTTCAAAAAATATTGTTATAAATACTACTTAATTTATTGAAGAAATTTTCAATTTCTCCTAACTTTGTTTTTGTCAATTTCTATAATGTTTATATTTTTGTTCATTCAAATGTCAATTTATGTGACAAAATTTTATATATTTTGCATATGTTATGAACAGAAAAATTCGAATTTATTTTATTAAGTCATACATTTCTATTATTGGTTCCCTTGAGTTGTTTTCCTAACTCTGCCCTTATTTAGGCCAATAAATACATACATTTTTTTTATTTATAATTAAAGAAAATGTAGTAAACTGTCACGAACACCACCTCTCTTTAATTTAAAGAAACAACACATAATACTTCATGAATTTTGTGAGGCATGATTTCATAACATATTGCAATGCCCTGTAATTAAAATCGAAAGGAGTTCAATACACTAGTCGTGAACCGTGAATTTCCACCTCTCACTTTGGCTTGTGTCTATGAACATGTTTGTATTGCTTTATTTTGAATTTATTAATCATCTATTAGTCATTTTCTAAAAAAACCATCCATATAAATACTTGTAAGATTATTAAAAGATGTTGCAGAGACACAATTTATCGATAATTTTTTTCAGGAATCTTAGATTTTATTCCTTTGATCATTTTGTTGTGGATGATTTCTACCGCTAGTATCAATTATTTTGTGGATCATATTTTTTATATACTTTTTAATGGTAATTTTTATATACTTGTGTAAAAAACATTATTCTGTTTCATTTTATAAAAATAATGATTACATTCATTAGTCTTTTAAATTATAATTAATTAATACATACTAACATTGTTAAGTAGAAGATTTTTAGTTGTATTTAGCATTTCGTTTATAAAAAAATAAAAAATAAAACTAAATTCATAAAAAATGATAATTACAAAAAGCATGTAACACTAGAGCATATGAAGATGGGTATATGTTGACTAGGGGTGGACATAATTATCGGACCCGCCCGAATCCGACCGACCCAATATAAAATTTAAATTTGCGGACGGGTTTCTTCGGGTTGATGGGTTAAGCGGGTGAAAAATAAGGGTTCATATGGGTTTATACGGTCGGGTTCGGATGAGTAATTTGGATCCGCCGATACCCGAACCCGACCGATTTATATTATTATTTTTATATTATATATTAATATTATTAATTTTATATTATATATTAATATATAAATTTAAAATACACAAAAAGTCACTTGCCAAAAATTAAAAAAAAAGGCCAATTTATTAAAAAAAACCCAGCCACAAGACAAATGTTTTTTAAAAGCAGTCCAGCCCAACAACAGAACCAAGTCCAACAACTCAGCCCAATTAAAAATAAGTTAGGTAGCAGATTGGGCCAATAAATTATAAAAGAGCAGATTTTTTTTCTTAAATAAAAGAAAAAAAACTGAATAATTTAGAATGAAAAAAAAGCAAAAAAAGTCCAATAAAATCCAACCCATTTTTATCCGCCCATACGTAACCGACACCCGATCTATCCGAACCCGACGTACCCGATTTAAAATATAGACGAAATTGGGCCAAAACATCAAACCCATGGATTGGGCCGGTTTTACATTTTAGGCCCGAACCCACCCATACCCGCCCGATGTCCACCCCTAATGTTGACCAAGTCGGTGACGTAACATATCGTCATCCACAGTAGCTGGTGACGTAAGAGCATAACAGCCATTGACGTTAGAGTCGTCGCCCCTAACTTTTTATATTTCCATCATTACCCTCTCTCTCTCTCTCTCTGAACACCATGCACCAAGCAATACCTTATAGAACAAATCTCTCTACGGTCACACGTGACCTTCCAATCACCGTAGGGAATCGCGAATCCAACATAATCAAAATGGTTTCAGATAACGCGGTTATAATTATTGGTACACGTGGCTGTTGTCTCTGCCACGTTGTCAAAAGGTTGTTACAAGGTCTCGGAGTCAACCCTCCTGTCTACGAGTTCGACCAAGACCATGAAGCTGCCGTTGTTGCCCAGTTGTCAAATCACGCTTCCGCCACAACCTCCGAAAAGGTTCAG
>NC_021160.2:2813089-2824680 GCF_000331145.2 Cicer arietinum | reverse complement strand
GAAAGAGTGATGGGTACTCATATTTCAGGTGAATTGGTTCCTATATTAAAAGATGCTGGTGCTTTGTGGCTTTGACTTGCTATTTATGGTTACTTCTTAATTTTCTTACTAATTAAATTTTGGTTGTTTTTGTTCAATGAAAGTTTCTTTTTACGCATAATATCAGTTTTCGGAAAGAGATATCATTGCGTTAAAGAGACATTTTGTACACTATATTTCAATCTGTTGATGTTAGTGAGGAGAAGTTCAAGTTCGTATTGGATCCCCAATAAGAAAATGCCGTTCTAATAGTACTTGCTTGGGTAAACACTTTCTCTTCTCAATTACACAATTACTTATTTAAATATATATATATATATATATCACGAGGTATTTTAACTTACAAGAATATTATATATTAATTTTTTATATTTTTTTTAATAAATTAATCTTTTAACTAAGTTTGTCTTTTATGTTTATAAATGTTGTTTTAATTTCAAACCAACAAAATTGAAATTTATAATTTTTGTAATATTTTTAATAAATTTATGTAATTCTAACAGATTTTGATATAATCTTAAGTACATAAACAATCAATCACCTTTTTAAAAAATAATTAAACAATTAAGAGAGAATTCAAGTGAGATATATACTTAAGTTATCAAACTTAAATGCAAAATTCTCATAATTCATATCATAAAATCAAATAAAAGCTTATTAAAATTATTAAAATGAGGTTAAGAACTAAAAATAGTTTAATATTATAATGTTTACAAACACAAATGACTAATTTATTAAAAAAAATGTTAAAAGACCAATATAATATTTTTGTATATATAACTTAATCGACTACACGATGTATTTTATCATAGAACTTTAAAAGTTTATAAAATGTGATATCTTTTACTTTATAAATTAGCTTGTAAGAATAAGTTAAATTTAATATAAATATTTTAAATTACTCTTTAATAAGACCATTTATTATCTTTTTCTATATAGTATTATATTAAAATATAAATTAGTTTTGTCTTATGAATGATAAATTTATTTTACGTTAAACAAATAATGATAAACTTATAAAAAAATACCAAATGTTGCTATTATCAATTTTCTGAATTTCATAAAATAATTCTTATATTTAGAGACAAAAAGAGTAATTAATTGTTGTTTAATTTCACGGCCATCAGATAAAATCAAACCAAACTCATTAATCTATGCGGATTCTTTATAAATGTGTTTGGACGTGAGAAAATGTTTTTTTTTTAGTAATTCAAGTTTTTCAATATAAATTAACTATTAGTTTAGATAATAAATTTTATGATATATTTTATTAAATTTAAAATTTTTTAACACTAATTAAAATTTAAAAATTCTAAATTCACTCTTAAATCATATATGAATCTTAAGATTGTTCCTATATATTGGTATTTATTTATAAAAAAACTAAGAAAAAGAAAATTATTAATAAATAAAATAGTATTAATGACTATTTTACAACGATATCTGATGAAATTTGAACATTATTTCCTTGATGTTCGATGTTAAAACTTATATCACTGAACTTGTGTCACTTGGACAAATTTTAACCATATCTCGATTTGTGTGTGTCGTCTTTGTGCAATGGATTATGTTTATCTATTATTCCCGAAGGGACAACATATCCCATGTCTACATAATGCTACTATCAAACAAATTTTGAAATCATAACCATAAATTGATCATTTTCAAATTTTCATCCAATTTTAATGATAATATACTAAAAATGCCATTTATTTAATGTTATTTTTGTCTACATTAAATGCAAAGTTTTTTAATGTGATAAAATAAATGAGTGGTACTTTAGATGATAAAATTAAATTTTTAAATGTGATTAACAAGAATAAATATGAATAACGAATTATCATAATAATTGTCTAAGTGATTATTTTATTTAAATTTTGTTATAGAAGAAATAAGTTTTATAATATTATCTCTGGTCTCGAATATAAACAAAAAAACAAGCGTATGAAGTTTACGTAACGAAGAGAAAACTGAAGCAGTTTAGGGTTTAGGGATAATATTTTACTCAAATTAAAATGTTATTTTTTTATTATAGTTATTTATTTTGTTATGGTTTATTATGTTAGTAAAATGTTATTTTCTTAAGAAATTGTAAAATTTTTTCGAAACCAAATAATACTTATTTAAAAGAAAACAAGTTCATAATATTGATCTAATTATGAAATATGTAATATTATATATATATAAAATGCGTTAAGATTATTTTCAAAAGACATAAAACGTTCATATTTTAAATTGCTATAGTAGAGTTGTAAAAAAAAATTAAATAGAAATTACGTTGTTAATGTATATATGATAAATAAAATTTAAAACATGTGAAAAATGTATTCATTTTAATGTAATTATTATTTTTTAAATATAAGTTAATTTTTAATAGCTTATTACAGCGCTCTTTGAAAGAGTGCTGTAAAAGACTTCCTTAACTTATTTTTTAAAAGCCTATTACAACGTTCTTTGAAAGAGCGCTGTAAAAGGTCTCCTTAACTTATTTTTTAAAAGCCTATTACAACGCTCTTTGAAAGAGCGCTGTAAAAGATCTCTTTAACTTATTTTTTAAAAGCCTACTACAGCGCTCTTTGAAAGAGCGCTGTAAAAAGTCTCCTTAACTTATTTTTTAAAAGCCTATTACAGCGATCTTTCAAAGAGTGCTGTAAAAGGCCTCCTTAACTTATTTTTTAAAAGCCTATTACTAATAGTGCTATTTGAAAGAGCGCTAAAGAGTGATGTAGCTAAATATCACTAGAAGGGGGGGTTGAATAGGGATTTAGCTGTTAAAAATAAATTCTAAGTGTTTTAAAAACTATCCTCTCGCTGAGGATGACTAGCTCGAGGATGAGATTTTTCAAATCGTTAGATGTAAGTTGAGCAAAAGAGTAGGATCAGAATATGAGGGACACACACACAATTTTATACTGGTTCACTCAAAGATGGCTACATCCAGTCCTCACACCCTTGTGAGATTTCACTAACTTTCAAACAGATCGATCCTCAACCCGAGGATGATTACAAACCGTGTATTCTCAAGCTTCACCAAGCTTACAATCAATTTTCAAATATTTCCAAGCTTCACTCACTAGGAAATTACAAAGTAGAATGAGAGTGATTGATACTTAATACTTTCTCAAAGGATATACAAAGATATAGTGTAGGATCAAGGAAAGTAATAAGAGAGGATGTGATTTGCTTCTTGAAAGCTTTAAGATGCTTGATCTTTTTATGCAAGTGTGTTGTGTGTCTTCCAATGGAGAGCTTGTTTGCATTTTATAGAGATCCAAGCCCTTGATGACCGTTGGAGCTCATTTTCAAAAGATCAAAGGTTTTCATCATAATTACAGAACTGCCACTCATCTTGTTAGGCTAGGCAGAACCCATCCTCACGCAGCATAGCTTTGATCTTGACATGTCCTTGCTTTTTCTCTTTAATCAGAGTGCAAGACTGTTTCTGAGCTGCATTTTTCGAAGACTTTAAGGTCTAGGTTGGTTTCACCTTTTGAGGTGATGTTGACAAGAGAGAAAAAACCACCCTATGACATAGAACTGTCATACTCAGTCCGAGGATCAGATCTGGCAGCAACATGTGATCTTCCATTTTTAGCTTGTTTCAAGTTGCCTTTTGTTAACTTGACTTCTTCATGTATTAAAACGTGCAAGCCCAATAAATGTCCAGATTTTAGCCTTTGCACATGCTTGATAGGTTGCTTTCACTTTTGCTGGCCTATCCTCTGCCTATTCTGCCATCCTCTGCAAACTAGATCTAGCCTTATTCATCTTTTTTCTTTTGACCTTTTGACTCTTAATTTTAAATGCTTTGTTTATTCATGTTTGACATTGTTATGCATTTGAATAAACACATTTGTTTTAGTGAGAGATCATATTGTCCAAATCTGGAGTTTTTCCAAATTGCAGCAATTTCCATCCTCGCGTTTGCAGCAATTTCCATCCTTACGTGGGTTTTCCATCCTCAAGCCAAAATCACATTTTCCTTCTTTTTGCCTTAATGATTAATAACCTATTATTTTATATGAATACACTCAAGAGTACATGTTAGTCATTAACCACAATCATAATCTCTTAAGTAATTTTGTTATCATTAAAATCATTTGAGAGATTTTGTCTCAATAATCTCCTCCTTTTTGATGATGACAAAATTCTTTAGATTATGATTTTAAATAAGACAAAGATAAAATGTTTATGCTCCCCCTCAAATATATGTGTAATAATTTTTAAAACTAAAAATCATTACTCCCCCTAAATGTATGCCAAAGTGTTGAAATAACATAATTTTAACCATACAAATGACATCATGATAATTTAGATAATCATTTAAAGATTTGTTCAGCAAAGCATAGTCATGGGTTCATAAGCAACATAACTAATCAACTTAACAAAACAATAATTAAACAGTTTTAACAGCATGAACCCAAAGCAACTAGATACCAAAAAGCATAATCACTAAACAGACAACATAATCATAAAAACATAATCATTCTCCCCTGAATTTGGCAGCAGCAAAAAGAAATAACAACAGATTTAATCTGAGGAGGCTGGTTCATCTGATGAAGATGAAGGAGATGGAACATCAGAGGTTGGCTGGGTTGGTAGCTCAGGAGGATGATCTCCAGGAGCAATAGTAGGAACCAAGTGTTTGGTAACCCATTCAAGAATGAGCCCAAATTGAACCAAAGAGTTCTGAAAGTGAGTGAAGCGCTGAAGAATTTTCTTCTGGTCTTTCCTAATTAATTTGAGGAGTTTCATCTGCTTCTTGTTATCCCCAATCCTTGTGCTAGGAACCGAGCCTTTAGGCTGATCATTTACACTGAAACTCTTATTATGAGAGCTCCCAGCCTTGTCCTTTGACTGGTTATGAGTAGTGGCAGTAAAGAAGGAGTCAAGGGAACTGAACACACCTGTAACCTCAGGAAGAGGTTGAGCTGTTTTTTCAAAGTTTGCAGTAGGAGGAATTTGTTGCGAAAAATCTGGTGGTGGTAGCACATCTTCATCCGCTGGCACAATGGGAGGAGAAGCCATAGGCACATCCGTAGGAGATGGAGGATAAGATAAATTCAGATCAAAGTATAACTCCTCACCATCTTCCATATGTTGAGGAAAAGTTGACTTTGAGGCATCCTCAGGAATAGGATCGGCTTCACGAAGGGGAGTCAGTTTGTGGATTGGTGTAGACTGAGTTGTTGTGGGGACATGAGAGGCAGGAGAAGGAGTAGTATCAGGAGAGTTACGCAGTGGAGAGGTTGGTTCTGGAATAAGTGGTGATGGTGTATCCTCAGGTGGAGGATGAGTGGTTTCACCTTTAGAGTTTGGAGAAACAGAGGAGGAAGGACGAGTTTTTCTTTTCTTTGAGGCAGGACGGTCATCATTTTGAATCTTCATCTGTTTAATGTTCTTCATAGAAAAAGTGTTGTTGAGGTGGATGGAATGTTCATCCTCAAGTGGGATTCTGAAAAATTTGAAGATTTTTGTCAAAATCATCCCATAGGGAGCAGATCGTCCCAATACAACAGCATTCAGCATGAAGGTAAAAATAGCATGGCCCAAATGAAGAGGAGTACCAGTGATCACATGATGAATAATCATGAGATCCAGATCTGTGACTTTCTCAAAACTGCCAACCCGGGGAGTGATGGAGTGGACACAGATATTGTGGAGGATTCGACACAAGGGGACGAGGTTGGAGGCCACCAATGGTTTTGGAGGTTTGATGAGTGCGTTTTGGAGCACAGAGGTCCTAGTGATGAGACATTGTGAGTACCATGTCTCAGAGAAGCAGTGAGCTCCTTCATCACGTATATCTAGTATTTGACATAGTGTGGTGGGATTAATTTCCATATGAACCCCTTTTAGTACCATACTGAAATTAGTCAAGCCTTTTGATCCTCTTGAAGCGGCATAGAAAGCCCTTACAAGACGCGGGTGCTATGGTTCATTTATTTTGAAAAATGAGGTCCAACCGAGTTGTTCAAACATTTCTTCAACATTGAACCCTCCTTGTTTGATATCAGCAAGGTCAATGATTTTTCCATTTACCACTGACTTGTTTTGCCATTTGGAAGTGTAGACAGTTTCTAATTCGGTTGAATCAAACAGTGAAGCATTTTCAGAAATTTTTGTGGATGATGAAGGGGGTTTTGGTGAAGACGGTTTGGCCTTTTTGGGAGTTGAAGTTTCAGAATTTGATTTTGCAGGAGGAGGTTGTTGTGCTGGTTCAACAGGAGGAGTGGTCTCTGAATCATCAGAGTTGATGACATGAATCGTATTGTCCTGAGGAGGTGCCTTATTGGTTGAAACGGCTCCAGAAATGATTCTGGAGGAGCGCCTGGAAGGAGTTGAGGAGGAGGATTTTTTGACGATTTTTGGAGTAATAGAAGGAGAAGAGCTTTTGGATGGTTGAGATGAAGAAATGGTGTTCATGGAAGTTTCTTCAGATTGGTTTTCTTCATTATAATCTGACTCAGTGCTTGAGTAGACGTCTTGGTTTTTCTCTGGTTCTTGGCAAGATTTTTTGCGCTTTACAGTCATTTTGATTCGAGCCATTGATACAAGAAGGTGAGGGAAGAAACTGTTGAGTGATGAAAGGTTTTCTGGGCAAAAGGTTGATGAGTGAAAATGATAGAGGATGGGAAACAAATAGACGAGGATGGGAGATGAACAAGGAGAACGTGTGAGGAAACGTGTGAGAGACCGTGAGGGAATGTGAGGAAACGTGAAGGGGACAGAAAAATTTAATGCGTCGTAGCCTAGAGAACTAGCGTGATGATGGATTAGACATGTAGCCGTTTTGCATTAAATGTCTGGCGTGAAGTACGGAGGCATGTGCCACTCGTACTGCCCAATGAGAGAGAAGGGCGCGTGCTCTCTTCCTAAGTTGACATGTCACGTGAAGTTATACCAATAAGGACATTCTGTTTTCTGGTGGGTTTCCTATCCTCACATGCCTAATTAAAATTGTAAAAACTTATTTTTTATTTTTTTTTTAAAAAAAAACAACAGATAAAAATATAAAAATTTTATAAAAATAAAAATTTTATAAAAAATATAATAATATGACCAAGATAAATCAATTAATTTTAGACAAATTAAGAATTGAAAGTTCATCCAAGATCTTTTTGAACCTATCCTCTTGGAGAGGTTTGATAAAGATATCTGCTAATTGATTTTCAGTGTCGATAAAAATCAGTTCTAAATCCCCTTTTTGCACATGATCTCTTATAAAATGATGTTTAATTTCAATGTGCTTAGATCTAGAATGTTGAATGGGATTTTTAGAAAGATTTATTGCACTTGTATTATCACAGAGGATGGGAATTTTTGCGTACCTTAGCGAGTAATCCTCAAGCTGATTTTTTATCCAGAGCAGTTGTGAGCAACATTGAGCGGCTGATACATACTCTGCTTCAGTAGTTGAAAGAGCAATGGTACTTTATTTTTTGCATGACCAACTTATTAGGGATTTACCAAGAAATTGGCAAGCACCACTTGTGCTTTTTCTTTCAACTTTGTCTCCCGCGTAGTCGGCATCACAATAAGCTATAAGGTCAAGATTGGAACATTTCTTGTACCAAATTCCCAGATTTATAGTGCCAACAAGGTATCTAAAAGTCCTTTTTACAGCTGTGAGATGAGATTCTTTAGGAGAGGATTGGAATCTTGCACAAAGACCGACTGCAAAGACTATGTCCGGTCTGCTTGCTGTTAAATATAACAAGGATCCTATCATCCCTCTGTATTCTTTTTCAGAAATTGGGGTTTCTTCATCATCTTTGTGGAGTGTGGAGGATGGGTGCATCAGAGTTCCCATACTCTTGGCTGAACTCATGTTGTATTTTTTGAGCAAATCCTTGGTGTATTTTTCTTGTGAGATAAAAATATCATCCTCTCGTTGTTTGATTTGTAAACCAAGGAAGAATTTCAATTCCCCCATCATACTCATCTCAAACTCACTTTGCATGAGATTTGAGAATTCTTTACACATTTTTTCATTTGTGGATCCAAATATAATGTCATCGACATATATTTGAACAATCAATAAATCCTTTTCAAGTGTTTTCTTGAAAAGAGTAGTATCAATCTGTCCTATAATGAATCCATTTTCTTTTAGAAAAGAACTTAACCTCTCATACCAAGCTCTAGGAGCTTGCTTTAAACCATAAAGAGCTTTAGAGAGTTTGAACACATGGTTTGGCCGCTTCTCATCTTCAAACCCAGGAGGTTGACGGACATACACTTCTTCATTTAAGAATCCATTCAAAAAGGCACTTTTCACATCCATTTAAAATAGTTTTATACCTTTATGAGTAGCATAACCTAAGAGGATTCTTATTGCTTCAAGTCTTGCTACAGGTGCAAACGTTTCATCATAATCTATTCCTTCTTGTTGGTTGTACCCTTGTGCCACTAGTCTTGCTTTATTTCTAATGACTTCTCCATCCTCATTTAGTTTGTTTCTAAATATCCATTTAGTTCCAATAACAGATTTGTCCAGAGGATGGGGTACAAGATTCCATACCTTGTTTCTTTCAAATTGTGAGAGTTCTTCCATCATAGCTTCAACCCATGATTTGTCACCAATAGCTTGATCAATTGTCTTGGGTTCAACTTGTGATATCATGGCCATGTTGGAAGTATTTTCCCTTAGAGAGTTTCTGGTTCTCACACCATCTTCAGTATTCCCAATGACTAGATCTAGAGGATGATGCGTGACTGTTTTCCATCCTCTTGGAAGTTGTTGAGAGGTTGGATCAGACTCATCCTCTGCGTGAGGACCGGGTACTTGAGAGGATGATTTTTCATCTTCTTCATCCTTATCCATTTTCTCTAAACACAAGTCATCAAACTCATCAAAAATAACATGCATGGATTCCTGCACAGTTTGAGTCCTAAGATTATATATTCTATAACCTTTTGACGTTGTGGAGTATCCTAGAAAAATTCCTTTATCAGATTTTGGATCAAACTTTCCCAAATTTTCTTTATTATTTAGAATGTAGCAATAACACCCAAAGATTTTTAAAAGATTCATTTTCAAATTCACCTCTGTGGTCACTTCTCTCCGAGACAATTTTTTATCCTTTTTCATTTTAAATCTTTTTGCAAAAATGGTGAAATGCCTCAAAGGCTTCATCTTTGTGTTTTAAAAATAGAACCCAAGTAAAACGAGAAAAATCATCAACAAGTACAAAGCCATATCTTTTTCCACTAAGACTTGGAGTTTTGATAGGACCAAAAAGATCAATGTGAATGAGTTCAAGAGGATGATTTGTTGAAACAAAGTTTTTAGAGTGAAAACTACTTTTAACTTGTTTTCCTTTCACACAAGCTTCACAAACTTTGTCTTTTTCAAAATTGATTTTTGGAAGTCCTTTTACTAATTCTAAATTTGCTAATTTAGAAATAGTGTTTAAGCTTGTGTGACCCGCTCGTTTGTGCCAAATCCATTTATCTTTTTCAATGGAAACAAAACAAGATTCAGAAGGTAAATCATCAAGATAAAGTTCATATAAATTCTTTTTTCTAAAACCGGAGAATAAAACTCTACCCGAAGATGAGTGCTTAACCTCACATAGAGTAGACTTAAAAATAACTTCAAAACCACTATCGCATAATTGACTAATGCTTAGCAAGTTATGTTTTAAGCCATCCACATATTGAACATTTTCAATTTTTGCAGAATTATTCTTACCAATAATACCTGTTCCTTTTATTTGAGCTTTATCATTATTACCAAATGTGATTGATCCTCCATACTTTATCTCCAATGACATGAAGCAGTGCTTATCTCCCGTCATATGCCTTGAGCAACCACTGTCCAAGTACCAAGGCTTTCTTTTGTTGATTAGAGGATGAACCTGTTTTAGAGTTTAAAAGAGACTTAGGTACCCATATAGCTTTGGGTCCTTGTTGGTTAGTTTTTCGGACATTTCTTTTATGATGGCAAATAGAATCATGGTGCCCATGTTTACCACAGAATGAGCATGCTGCCTTTTCATTGTTAGCTTTCTTCTTAGCATGACAAATTTTGGAAGTATGCCCAAGTTTTTTGCAAAAGGTGCATTTAGGCATATCCTCTCGTTTTTTAGGCAAGAAAAAATTTTCATATAATTTTTGTTTTTGAGAGATTTTAAAACCAATTCCAGCCTTGTCAAATATACCAGATTGGGACCCCATTATCTTTTGAAATGTTTCTGTAGATTTGACAAAGTTGGTAATATCATTTTTTAGTTCCCTAACCTCAGTTTTCAAAATTTCCTTTTTTGTATCCTCGTCAGGAGGATGCGTTTCAAGAATTTTTCGTTTCTCAGAATTTTGAAAGTGAGATTGCTGCAAATCTTGAATGATTTTAACATATTCATCATTATTTTTCTGTAGCTCCTCATTTTGTTTCTTTATCTCAACAAGTTGATTTTTTTGAATCATGCATTTTTGAGATAAAGTGTATGAGTCATTTAAAAGGCTATCAAATTCAATTTCTAATTTTTCACAATTAGGACATAGATCAGAAATACTTACCTTTTCATTTTCTGATTTTGCCATGAGACATAGGTTGGCCTCTTCTTCCTTTTCTTGCTCCGAGGATGACTCATCACTATCATCCCAAGTGATCATCATGGATTTGTTTTTGTATGGGAATTTTCTAGAGTTCCTTTTGTTGAGAGGACACTCAGTTTTATAGTGTCCCATCTTGTTGCATCCATAACAAGTTATTTGACTCTTGTCAATTTTTTCTTTTTGAGGAGGTCATCTATTATGTCCTCTTCTGTTTAACATCCTCTGGATTTTTCTGGAAATCAGAACGAGGTCATCCTCATCCTCCGACAGAGGATACTCTGCGCTTTCCTTTGTTATGACATCTTCATTTTTCTTGGAGGATGAGCTTTCTGTTTGGTTGGTTTTTAGAGCAATCATTCTTCCCTTTTTGTTTGGGTTATCAGCCAACAACAATGGTTCATGAGCTCTTAGAGTTCCAACCAAATCTTCTAATTTCATGTTGGTCAAATCTCTTGCTTCTGTAATGGCAGTTACCATTGGCCTCCATTCTTTTGGTAAACTTCTTAGAATCTTTCTTATCCTTTCTTGAACGGAGTATACCTTTCCAAGAGATCTCAAGTTATTCAATATGATGGTTAACCTTGAGAACATTTCATCAATAGTTTCATCCTCCTTCATTTCGAATAATTCGAAATCCCTTACTCCCATATCTATCCTTGCTTCTTTTACATGACTTGATCCTTCATGATGAATTCTTAGAGTATCCCATAGCTCTTTAGCGTTTTTGCATTCTTCAACTCTGTCATACTCTTCCCTGCACAAAGCACACGTTAGAAATAAATGAGCTTTAGAGTTTAGGAGTACCTTTGCATTTTCATCATCCGTCCATTGTGCTTGAGGTTTCTCATGGGAGGTTGCATCTGCGTTGTTGGTCCTGATGACATGATCTCCATTTTCCACCACAGACCATATGTTGTTGTCTTGTGAAATGAGAAATAGCCTCATCTTACCTTTCCAATGATAGTAATCTGTACCATCAAAGTAGGGTGGTC
>NC_021160.2:2807187-2812289 GCF_000331145.2 Cicer arietinum | reverse complement strand
CTGTTTCTGAGCTGCATTTTTCGAAGTCTTTAAGGTCTAGGTTGGCTTCATCTTTTGAGGTGATGTGGACAAGAGAGAAAAAGCCACTTTATGACATAGGACTGTCATACTCAGTCCGAGGATCAGATCTGGCAGCAACATGTGATCTTCCATTTTTGGCTTGTTTCAAGTTGCCTTTTGTTAACTTGACTTCTTCATGTATCAAAACGTGCAAGCCCAATAAATGTCCAGATTTTAGCCTTTGCACATGCTTGATAGGTTGCTTTCACTTTTGTTGGCCTATCCTCTACCTATTCTGCCATCCTCTGCAAACTAGATCTAGCCTTATTCATCTTTTTTCTTTTGACCTTTTGACTCTTAATTTTAAATGCTTTGTTTATTCATGTTTGACATTGTTATGCATTTGAATAAACACATTTGTTTTGGTGAGAGATCATATTGTCTAAATCTGGAGTTTTTCCAAATTGCAGCAATTTCCATCCTCGCGTTTGCAGCAATTTCCATCCTCACGTTGGTTTTCCATCCTCAGGCCAAAATCACATTTTCCTTCTTTTTGCCTTAATGATTAATAACCTATTATCTTATATGAATACACTCAAGAACACATGTTAGTCATTAACCACAATCATAATCTCTTAAGTAATTTTGTTATCATTAAAATCATTTGAAAGATTTTGTCTCAACAAAGAGCGCTGTAAAAGACTTAACTTATTTTTTAAAAGCCTATTACAGCGCTGTAAAAAGACCTCATTAACTTATTTTTTAAAAACCTACAACAGCGCTTGTAAAAAAAACGATGTTGTATCCTCCGTTATTTTTTAAAAATTCTACAACAGCGCTTGTATTTAATTAGCGTCGTAAAAGACGTGCTATAAAATGTCATTTTTGGCGTAGTGAAAACTGCTTATATTGTCTTAGCAAATATTAATACTAATTATACCCATTTAATATTATTTCTACGGTATGACTTCATCAATTTAAATTTTATTTTTCTAAAAATAACTTTTGTATTCTCATAGGACAAACAAGAAAGACAATTTAAATAATACAGTTAATTTTTTAATGAAGCACGACTACATATTTTTTTATATTGACTCTCAATGTTGTTATAAAGTAGCTAAAGGATCTTCCAAATGCATGTTACTACGGATATGTATATATATATATATATTTATATATGAGACATGAGGGAGAACATTAATATTTAATTAGTTTCAAGCTAATTAATGAGAATATAAATTTGTCAAGATGCATGTTTGACCGCAGTGATTTTACTATAACTATATTAAGTCAAACATAATTTTGTAAAACCCCGTAATTCTAGTAAACCAAACATGATACTCAATACACTAATTTGGATCCTAAGAATCACAAGGAAAATGATGTTGTTTAAACTTATAATTATACTTGCAAAACGTCTTCTCATCCTATATAATGAACTGGTGACTTAATTTCAGTCTTACACGTTATAGTTGTTTGAAAATAGATAGGAGTAGTACGATATACCAAACACTCCTACCAAGTCAAACACAAGCACATTTGCATATATCCTATTGAACGAGTTATTAAATTAATATAGATATATATTTACTTTCATGCTTATTTTATTCAATCAGGTAAGAAGAGAGAAGTATTCAATTAGTGTGGCATTCAGTTGGTTATGCACACTTAGCTTCTACTCTGAGGGTATTATCTAAATAAATGCCAATTGTTTATAGAGTAATTTATGTTTAATAAAAAAAAACATTGCATTCTGAATAAATAAATAAAAACACAGCATTATGATAATGCATATCTAGGAGTGTTATTTGGAATAGTATGTCAGATAACATTTCTATGAGCAAATATTATTTGAACTTCGAAAGTCATTGATTTGAGTTAACATTTTTCTGAAGTATTATATAAAGTTTAAAACATAATAAACTCAAAATAGCATCTCCCTCTCAGTATTTTTTGTATTGCAAATTCTAAACTAAACAAATCATAACAATAATATTTAGTAAAGTTCCCAATACCTTAAGAAAACTTAAGATACTCTTATATACTCCCACTTCCACATATATCATAAATATAACTTCTTTATCACACATATTCTTGGAAACAGAACATGAAGCACGCAAATAACAGGGCTGAGGTGCCGTCTCTCCAGTTACAATCTCCACAAACTAATATTGTTCTCTTCCAAATAATTGATTTTGAAATTCTCTTCAATAAACTTTATGACATGGTCTGTTTTGTTTAAGCACACCTGCAAAAAGATCTTAAGTGTAAAGATCTACTAATATCAAATCTTTTAAAATAAAAAGAGTATCATTGTTCGAGGTTGACATAACAAAGAAACAAAATCTCCTACTTAGAATTATCATTGCACACATTCTATCCATTAACACATTTGGCATGTTTCCACTAGGCTTGTTTTTGGAGAAAAATGTTTTTCCATCAGGCTAATCAAAGCTTTTTAATATTTCACAACTAATAAGGTCCTTTGGAAAAGTTATGTATATAAAAAGGAAAAGGCAGCTTTTCAGCTCATGAATTTCACTTAAATCATTATTGCCTATATAGTTTCAGCATTTCAGTGAAGGTTTTCCAGAACCAGTGTCACATTTATATGTGAGACAATTTGGTTATTTAGCACTTTGCAGGCAAAAGGAGCATAAAAAATGTGCATTTCGTAAAGGACAACAAAAGGAGTAGAGGTCAAGTACCATTTGTTTAATGACAACAAAATTTTCAGTAATAAGTCTTGCAATTGAAGATGTCAACTGTTTGAAAGGAATTAACAATGGGAGTCCTTTTCGTAAATGTTTGAAATTTTGATGCAAATATTTTCCTATGGAAGTCTTTTAGCATCATAATATTGACGCCAAAAGATGTAAATAATCAATTTAGTGAAAGTGTTGTCTTATCCATGAAGAAGTGTTCCAGTGAAACTAACTATCTATTGCATTAGAAGATAAGTTAAAGAACTCACATGGTTGTACAAACCAAAAGCAACCCGATTGATATTCTCAGCACAATCAACAAGGGAGTTAGCTACTTCAATATCTGTAGAACAGAAAGAAAAAAAAATTTAAGATCAGACAACATCCTTGTCCTACTACTAACTATAATATCATTGACACGTGCCCACAAAAATAATGAGATATTTGCTTAGATAATCTTTACTTGAAAATATGAAATAAAATATTTGTTATGACTCTAGGCCTATACGACCTCTTACAACAAACGGCAAACAACATGAACAAGAGACGGATGTTTACGATAAATAAAGTAGATACAAAAGATGCAGAATATGAGTGAAATTGGGAAGTCGCATTAAAATTAAGGCAAAGTAGAGAAATCACCATTGAAAATCCAAGTTGAAGTTTCTAAATTCATGTGCAGTGAAACACAATGCTTTGGATGTGGGAAATTTTGGGCCAAATTTGCGGATGTTTCATGCGGCACCGTTCTTCCAGCAGTGGACATCCAATGATTTGAAGTATTGTTAGAGTAGCAGGCAGCCTTTCTCCCGCCATATTCTCCAGCTTGTAACAAAATAGAATTGCTAAGTGTTGGAGGGAAGTGAGGTGGAGAAGCTCCGTGCAGTCCAACGTGTGCAAACTTGACATATGGCATAGCGTTAGAGAGGTAAGGGAGGGAGGCAGCAACGCACAATCCTTATTGGGGAAGGACTCCACACCATCACAACGACCAATTTTAAGATGGGTGAGCGTGTCCATCAAACTTAGAGATGGGCTCCTCATTAACTTCTCACATTTCTCTATATCAAGTGATCTCAAGCTAGGCGGCACACCACCTTCACAAAACGTCTCCATTTCTGGGCAATTCCATATACTCACGATTTCTAAATTCCGGAGAAGAGTATTTGCGTGACAAGTCAATGACTTTAAATTGACACAATCGAAGACAAGCAATGATCTCAAGTTGGGCGCTGACAATCCATCTCTTGCAAATGAAACTAATTTGGGGCAATTGGTAATCAAAATTTCGTTAAGATTTTGAAGAATCTTCGAAGCGGATATACATTCTAGATTTTCACAGTGCCAGATGTTGAGACTACGGAGTCTGGGAAAGGTCTCCAGTGGGAGGGTTGTCAGAGAATCACAACTACTCTCTATATGCAACCGTTGAAGTGACTCGTGCTGCTGCTTTTGCTTTGGAAAATCTAGATTTCTACAATCTGTGATGGACAAACTGTTTAAGGATGCGGGTAAACAATCTCCAGGAAACGATATCGCAGACGAACAATTCTTGATCTCGATCCTTACAATTTTCAGGGAAATCGGTAGGGTGATGGCAATGACTTCAAAGAAGGACTCCGTTGCCTCTCTTCCTTGAATTTCGATGTCTTCCAATGAAAGGGGTAGCTCTTGCAACATTACTTTATTGCTTTCACGTATCGCTAATTTGCGGATGGCATGAGCACTTGGGAGACACGAAGCAAGTTGGTCGCATTGTGAAATCTGAATTGTTTCCAAAGCAGGAAGATGAGATGGCAAATCTCCCCTCAATACGGGACAACGATGAATCACAAGAGACTTGAGTACAGGAAAATATGCATTTGAGTCATGCGGATGATGCCACACTTCCCAACATGGCATCTTATCAAACTGAAGACGTTCAAGGGAGGGAAAGATAATCCCTGAAAAGGAATCACCACGTTCAAGGGAGGGAAAGATAATCCCTGAAAAGGAATCACCGTATTCAGATGCAATAGTCTCCAACATACTCATTCTACTGATTCTCAATTTCTTGAGAGAGCGTAATTGTCCAAGTGGTGGAAGAATACAACAATTATGACAATCAGACAAATATAACTCAGTCAAATTGTGGTAGGAAGGATCTCCAACCCATTCTGGAAATCTCGTGCCTCTATATCCACATATAGACACCTTTTTTAGGTTCTTGGCAGGTTGTAACTTGTCAAGTATATCCATATCACTTTGTGAATTTGTAAATTGGTCTTTTGCATTACCAGACCATTCAAAAGATAATTCTTCAAGGTACTTCTTATCCATTATTTTCGCTTGTGATGCTTCAAAGTTGTCGGTAACATTCTCTAATTTACTAATGGAAAGTGATCCGTGAAGATTTGA
>NC_021160.2:2802722-2804908 GCF_000331145.2 Cicer arietinum | reverse complement strand
TATATATATATATATATATATATATTATGTGGTGATAATATTTATTGTCTAAAATTTGTACACAATTTGAATTTTTGTTAAATTTAATAATATAAATATTACTTGAATTATGATTTAAATATGGTTATTCTCTCTTACTTAATCTAAAATTATAGAAATAGAATAAATAATTTAATTTAATAAATTTTAAATATTTAAAGAATTATTTGATTATATTTTTATAGTTTAAGAGTGAAATAGAAGACAGGAAATAAAATGCAAAGTTGTTTTTGAAGAAAAAGGTGAAAAAGTAACTAATCAATTAGAGAAAGAGAACAACATATATCTTACATAGAAGAAAACCATATTGATGTGACAAGGGGGAAGGGCCATTTGTGAAATCCCTGCGGAAAGGTTTATTTTACTTAAAAATATTCCACGACATTAGATTTTATTTTATTTTTAGTCTATTAAAAAATATATTTATAAGAATAAGAGTTTTAAATACTTTATACAAAAAAGTAAAATTATAAATAAAGTAAATTTAATTGAATCATTTAAAATTACTAAAAAAAATTAATTATCTCATCCAAAAATACACTAAAGGTTATTGAATATCTTCTCTTTTAATTGTATTTTTTTAATTCTTTTAACAATGGAAATATATTCCATATTAGCATACTTCTTCTATACGGTAATATAAGGAAAAAAAGAGTTCATCTGTTTGTACTTCTTATATACCATAAACTTAAGTCACCATGTATTGTATCAAAAAATATTCCTAATTCCAATCCCATGTATATAAATGTTGTTATATTTGATCTACAAACCAAAAAAAATGCTGTTATTTTATTAATAATTAACTAGTAATAAAATCACTATTCTTCTTCTATCAATAAGCTCTTCCAAGTGTTATTTTTTTTTCTTGTACTCTTATTTTGTTTGCATACATTGATAAACGATTAAAAGACCCATCATCACCTTGCACCTCTTAAGTTTGGAATAAGTTGTTGTGAACTTTCACTAATATGACCACCAACATGTACATGGTCATAATTTGTAAAAGGATCATTGTAGCATTCCACATGAGTTAAATTGTTGGGTATTGTAGCATTTTTACCATGACCAATTCCGTTGTTAATTACTTTTTCATATGAATCTCTTACAATAATGGAATTACCAGAATGTCTAGGCTGTGTTTGGTAGAAGACTTTTGAAACAACTAATTCTCCGTCTTTTTCTTCTTCGTTACTACCAAGATGGTATTGGTGCATCACCCAATTAGTCTTCTCAGGTTTTGTTTGCCTATTGCAATAGTTGGTGTAGAGTACTAATATCTTTTTATAACCCTTCACAACACTATTAGCAAAAACTGCTCTAGTTTTTCCTGTTTTGTGCCATCTTGTTTCACTTCCTTCTTCATCGGTGTGAACTTTTCTTCTTTTTCTTGTTCCTGTTGTGTATGCTTTTGAAGGTCTGTGAAAAAAGTGGCGGATTTGTCCATCTTTGTTAACTCCTGCATTATTTTACACAATAATTTTTCATATATATGTCTTGCATTAACAATTAATAGTACCTAAATGTTATTCTCTGTATAATAAAATTATTAAGAAATTTAAATTTTTCAAATTAAATTTAGAAGTTAAATCTAAAACAAACTAATACAGAAAGTCCCAAAATAGGATAACAAAGGGAGAAACTTCATCAAACCTTGTCTTTTGTGTTGATCGAATTAACTTGATATCAATTAGCATCTATTTGGTGTTGATGTAAAATAACATAATGCTGAAAATTAAGGAATAATATACTTATATCATGTTATGTACTAGAACATAGGTTCTATGCCACATGAATCTCCATTCTTAGGAGTTGAGAAAACATTAATGACGACTAATTTAATATTTAAGATAATGTGTAAAAATCTATATATCTCTTTTTGTCTATTAATTTACATAGTTGATTTTGTAATTAGGTTGACCTCCACACATGTCTCAAACTTAACAATAATTTAGGTCGGCAGTTGTGATCGAATATTCGTGTATTTGTTAAACATTAGGACAGTAAGAAAAATGGACGTGTGTGTGCCACAACTATATTTCATGGAGTCAATCCATGTGGCACCATTACTATTTGGCCGGTTATTTTTCTTGTTGGCTAGTGTTCTTGGTACCTCCAAACTCAAATTATGAAGGTGTTAATTTTCTCTC
>NC_021160.2:2740222-2797722 GCF_000331145.2 Cicer arietinum | reverse complement strand
GTTATAAATAACATTTATTTTAAGATAATTTTTTAAAAAATATCACTCATAAAATTACAAAGGGAGTATCAAAATTTTTATTTTTATTCAAGATTATTAGAGTTTTGCTAATAAATATATAAAGATACATAATAAAGAATTAAATAATAGAAAATTTAATTTTAAAAGAGCAATTTTTAAAATTGAATGCACAGATTTTAAGACATTATTTCTATATTTAATTCTTTAATATACGTCTTTAATTATACATATTTTTAAGATTGATTGAATACACATATTTTAAGAACTTAATCAAGCATGATAGTAATAATATTATGATAGAAATAGATATATCATTAATATGATCCTTGATTAAGTTCTTCTTCTTATTTTTTTAATTTTTTTTTTTCTGATTTACAATTTAAGTCTTTTAATTATAAATTTAAAAATAATTTTTTAAGGGAATTCAAAATTATATATAATATCTCAAATTTACAAATTTTCAAAATTTTGTCCTTTACTAAATTATTTTTGTTGATATGTGAAGTTGAATAGGGAACTAACAACTTAAATATGGTTGAATAAAAAAAGCGAGTTTCAGGGTGGTGACACTACACATATTTGGGATTAAATTTTATTATTTTATTTAATTTAAATGCATTTTAAATTGTGTCTAAATTTAACTTTTAGTTTTTCATTTTTAAAATTTGAATTTTGCTTCTCTTTTTTTATTATAATTTTATGAGTTTTTTTCTCTCTCTTTAATTTATGATGTGACTATATCATTACTAACTTCACAATGATGTGATACTAACGATTTAAAAAAATCACATCAACATTTGATTTTAACAAATATATATATATATATATATATATATATATATTATAATTAAATAATAGTATTTATATATTAAATTTTCAAAAATAAAATATTTATAAAATATACTAAATAGATTTATTCCCTAAATTAAATAGAAATCAAACCTTCTCTTCCCAAATTAAACTCATCTTCTCTATTTTCCCAAATCAAACTCCATCCTTCATCATCACCATAGTTGAATTCATCATAATCATCATTGCTCACCATTAATTTATAGTTGATGCCTCTGTCCACCGCGAATTGGATAGTAATTTATTTCTCTAGATTTGAAGTTTTGGTTCAATGTTCCTCTTTTTTGTTTTCTCCATTTCTAACAATAGGTTTGTATCTTTGCAAAAATAATATTATATGTATTAATTAGTTAGTTATTTATATGTAATTAGTTATATTAATCAGTTGTTTCTCATTAATTATATAAATTTTATGTATCATTGTATGTAATTAATTATCTTATTATTTAATATATAATTTCTATTTTATCTTTTTTTACTTTTCTTTCATCATATAACTTTCTTTAAAAAAGTAACAAATGCGATAAATACTAAACAGGTATATATTTTACCTATCTTGTACTTCATTTTAAATAAATATTCATTCAATTATTTAACTTTTTATCAAATTATAATTTTCGATAATGTTAAAATATACTATTAAATTTTAATTTTTAATAGTATATTTAAAAGTAGAGAAACAACATCAAAAGACTAAACAACATTTACCTCGTTTTATACCCAACCTAACATAAATCTTGGCCCTTTAGGGTCTAATTCTATTAATAAAATAAAATTGGCCATGCATATTCTTCTTTGATATCTCTAGAAAAAGTTACCCTATACCCCCATAAATTTTTTAAAATAGCAAATATACCCTTGATTTTTTTTTTACTATTTTATCATTTCAAATTAAGATTTATCGAAAAACTTTTTTTAAGTTTTCTGGTATATAAGGTTTCTACCAGAAAACTTATTTAAAGTTTTCCGGTATTATTTAAAAAAAAAGAAAATTGGTGTGTATCGGAAAATTTTTTCACAAGTTTTCCGGTAAACATGGAAAAAGGTTTCCGAAGTGTAACTTCCGAAAAATTTGAAAATAGTTTTCCGAAATACATGATGTGTACCGGAAAACGTAAAAAAAGTTTTTCGATAAAATTGAATTTTTTTTTATAAATATTAAAATTTATAAGAGGGCAAAACTATCATTTCTTTTATATTTATGGGGTAAAGGTAAAATATAAGGGGTACAGGGTAAAAATTTCATATCTCTAGGATGAGAATCCACCAAATGAAGGTGTTGGGCCTCTTTGGTTAGGTTGGGGAAGTGTTGGTCCAATTAACCGATGCAGTCGCCCATATATAACCTGTTCAAATTCCTATTCTAAATTCTTTTTTTTTTTAATAAGATTACAAATCGTTTGTTAAAAGAAAGAGCATAGTTTTTTATTAGTAAAAATAACTTAGTTTTAGATTTGTGCAATTATTATTATATAGAGATTGAGAAATATAGTTATTTAATTTAATTATTTGAGGTAGTCTAAATCATTTATGTCAAAACGAAAACGTTGAATTCTTTTTATTTATAAAAACAAATGAATATTTCTATTACTCTTTTGAATCACAATAAATATCGTTTAAACTTTTTGGATTTATATTAAAAATGTAACAATTAAAAAAAACATAGAAGTCATTTTTATCAAACTACTCATTTTTACTTTTTGTAGATTTTTTATTATTATCATTTTAAAGTATAATAGTACTTTTGAAGTTGAGTATATAGTTTCAATGAATTATAGTATAGAAAAAAATTGTGTTGAAAATTATTAATGATATTATATTGAGACAAATTACTATAGTTTTTTTTTGGTAGAATAGATGGTAAATGTGTTTTATTAATGTAAAAATATCCTATAAATGTCACGGTTTTAAGAATGTATATTTTTATATACTTAAAAATTATAATAATAAATATTTTATTTTCTTTTGAGAAATAACGATGATTCTACTCTTCAAGTAATCTAAATTCAATTTTAATTAGATGTCAGTGATTTTTTTTTAATTGATATATTATGTGGTATCTAACAATAGACCAATCATTTGAACCAAAAAACATTTGCTCTTATATGTAAAAAAAAATATTTTTCCTTAGAGTAAATAAATACATACTATGATATAGCAATTTGTTTGGAAAAATAAAAATCTGTAGTACATAATAAAAGCAACTAACGATAATTTTCCACTTTCTTCCAGTTGTTTTTTGACAAAGAATATTGAGCTCTTAAAATCTACCACTTTGTACGATTACGTGATCACAAGCTGGATAAAAAAGCAAGCAATTAAGACTAACATATTATACACACAAGCTTATTAGAAACTCAGTTTTTCATTGAATAAGAAACTTAGTTTTTCTGAAAATTAAAACTAATGTCACTTTCATAATGTAAAGAATCCCCACACCACACGGAACCACAAATCAACGTTTAATGTTCTAAAGACAACGGCACGGCTTCACATTTTTATTCCAAATTACCATTTTTTATTTGTCAACTTGTCACAACTAGTGTATATATCATCCCTCCCTCGTCAAAATCTTCCACGAACCTCACTAATTACTACCGGAACTATTAACAACATTCTCTATAGTACACATTTTTTTATAAGTTGAACAAATTCATATTCATATGCAACTCATATAATTTAGTATAATATATGTAAGTTGAACAAATAAAAAAAGAATCTATTAAAATAATGTATCTTAAATAATACATTGTCGACATGATTCAATTGCTATCATCCGTTGAAATATAAAATTTGTCTAATTTTTACACTTTTCCTCTTTTAATTAATTTCTTTTTTTTTTTCTCTCTTATATATATTAAAAAATGAAAAAGAAATTTCCTTTTTCATTCCATTTCTTGCTAACAAACAGATAACAATTGTACTTCCCCTTTTTTTTTGTACAAAATTGAAGCCATATGCTCAATCAATTTGATAAGAAACAAACTTCCATCTCTAAATTGTTCAAAATATTTACCACATGATCCACACAAGGCCTACATTTCCTTGAATTACCAACACAAGCCAAAGCAACTTTTGCTAATCTAACAAAAGGTTTCATATCACAAGGAATAACTAACCTAGGATCCAAAACTTCACTAAATCTCATTTCCTTAATCAAAGGCAATGCCCACTTCACCAACAATCCTCCCTCACACTCTCTCCCACTTAAAATCTCCAACAAAATAACCCCTAACCCATAAACATCACTTTCCTTAGAACCACCTAAACCATTTCCTTCATTATTCCAATATTCATCATCCACATAACCAATTAACCCTCTTTTTTCAACCAACCCAAAAAAATTAAGTCCATAATCACAAATCCTAGCACAAAAATTAACATCAATAAGAACATTAGAGGACTTAACACAACCATGTACAATATTTGGTGACACAACTTCATGAAGATATTGAAGCCCTCTAGCTACACCAGCTGCAATCTTAAACCTCTTGTTCCAATCCAAAAGTGAAGCTCCATCATTGTCTCCATGCAAGTAAAAATCCAAACTTGACATTCGGATAAATTCCATAACTATAATTCTTTCACCTGGTCCTTCTGAGAATCCTATGATAGATACAACGTTGGTGTGTTGAGCTAAAGAGAGAGATTTCATCACTGATGAGAAACCAAAACCTGCTTTGCTTAAAACAAGAACAGGGTGAATTCGTTTCACAGCTACAAGCTCTTGTAGTGTTCCTGCATAAACTGTTCCTAAACGACCTTTACCAATAATTCTTCTATGGTTGAAGCCGTTTGTTGCAGCATCGATTTCTGTTAAAGGGTATGCACGAGCACTTTGTTTTATTGGAAGTGTTTCTTCTGATTCAACTGGTTTCTTTTTGCAATAATAGAAGAGGAAAACACCAAGAACTATTAGAGACATTGATAGAGTTGCCATGATTATGTCATAAGCTATATGTTCTCCAAGATTCATTTTTTAATTGTGATGTTTTGAATTGGATGGGTTAATGGTTGTAAAGAGATGAATTGAGGAAAAGGGTTGAATTGGTTTGGTGTTTAGAAGAGGTGTTTGGAAAGTGAGGTATATACATGTGACTCTGTTGTTAGAAAAAAGAGATTTTATGTTTGACAAAATGGTGTGAATTGGTGAGATTAGTTGTGGTGGTTCTTTGTTGGCAGCAAAGGCTTTGTTTTTATACTGTGATGTGTTATGATGACATCTTGTACTTATGACTTTGGATATCAATTTGTTCATTGACACATAACTAATCATTTTTTTTTTTTTATGTAAATTTATGTATTTCTTTATGAAACTTCAAAGACTAATCACTTGAGTATGATAAAACTATATAGATGTAATACTTTACCTTAAAAGTTTTATACGGCTTTATTTTAAATAAGAAAATTGAAGTCAAGTTTAATATTATTGGTTAAATTATAAGAGATTTTATTTAAATAGTGATCGAAATGTATAGATGAAATAATTTAAAAAAAATTTAGTTTAATAAAAACTATTGAGTTCAATTAAATATGTAAAAACGTTAAAACTCTCGAAGTGAAGTTTTACAATTCATTATAGTGATTACACAATTTACATCCAAAAATATCATTCAAATGGTGACTCGTGTCACTTAACCCATACTATTCACAATACATGAATTTATATACCTAACAGCTTAATTAGAATATCTATTAGATTATAGTTCCTTCAATTCAGCAAATTTAGAAATTTAAATGAAATGAAACCGAAGAAACCTTCGTTCATCAAATATTAATAATTGAGTCATTGCTATATGATTGTTTTTGTTTGCTGCGTCCACTATTTGTAGATGTCTTGTTTGTAGTGAAGTGGGATTAGAGCAACATAACGTTTTAAATTAGTATTATATACTCATATAATATTTATGTTTAATCTCACCTATTGGCAGTGTTTGTGTCAGCAATGCCAGTAGGGCACTCCATCTTACTGGATTCTGTAGTATTTTTTAATATCACACTATTCTCTCCAAAATGGTTGCTTTCGATCGAAGAAATGTTTTTATATTCCTTTTTCTTTCATTTTTGTCTACAAGTACATTATTGTACATAATATTACTTTTAACATTTTGTGCACTGACTTCATAAGATTAAGTGGGCCTATAATATTTTATGATCTAATCATCTTGGGTTGGGTTATGAGTGGATATGTGTATAATCACATTAGACTAAGATTAATCATATAGATGGATTAGGCATTACATATTTATTAAAAAAATTAAGATAGAGTTATTTTACTTGTATAGTATTAAATATAAACTTTTTTTTACTAAATGTGATTTACATTTTATATAACAATAATTTTCCTCAAATTAAGCGTGAGTTCATTCATTTGAATATATTTCCCCTCAAAACAAAAGTTTTATCATTCACATATATTTGTATTACCTTTGATTGCACATCAATGAAACACCCTGTCTAAATACCCTTAGTTACATTGAAATGTGTATGTTTATTGGGGGTTAGTGTTAGGGTCAGCTATTGAGTTGTACAAGCACTCCAATAACACAAGATATTCAATCGAAAGACTTCGATTTCTTTTATTTTTTATAATATGATAAAATGAAAGTGAATTTTTTTTAGTTAAATATATTTTTAATTCTTACAAAATTAAAATATTTTAAATTTAATTTATAATTTTTTTTATTCACACCTAGTATCTATTTTGATTTTATATGAACATTTTTTAAGAACTAAAAATATTTATTTTTTTTACAAAAAAAAATTCAAAATAGAGACTAAAAGCGAATTAAAAAGTATATAGACTAAAAAGTTAAGAATTTTTTATAGAGACTGAAATTTATTTTACCAATTTTTAATAACATCTGTTAAGCAACAAAAAATAGAAGTTTTGTATAAAAGTAATAATTTTTAAATTTGCAAAAAGTTAAAAACATAAGTTTCAATACATTTCTAATTGATTTTTTCCATTATTAATTATTTAACAAATGTCTTTTTTATTTATTTAAATTACACTTATTTGTCATAGATCTAATTTTTAAATTGAACAACAGCTTCAAAATATTTAAAACATCTCTAATTACTTTCTAAGAGAAGTTAATTTAAGAATTATTAATATGTTGTAAAAAAAATTCACATAATATTGATGTGATTTTTTGTTAATATCAATTGTGGGTTTCTCTTTTATTTGGGAGTTTTTCGTTTTATATGTTTGTGTTTTGATTAACTTGTCTATGTTGTTTTATTCATCAACGAGTTCATGCATAATCTCAATGATGATGTCGAAAGACAGAGAAGGAAAAAATATTTTATCTAACAAGAAACAACACTCTCTCGGTTATCTTTTTTATTTATAAGACATTAAGTATATGTTAAATGTATTTTTATATTTTAATCGTGATTTTAAGAAACTTCTATTTAAAGAATCTTAATTTATAGTTGTTTAAATTAATTGTTTTTGATTTAATTTTATAGTCTTTGTGTATAGCCTATTTTGTTTTAATTCTATTGGTTAGTCTTAAAACATAATTTTTACTGTTCTAATCTAAGATCAACAACGTTTCAACAAATATATAAATTGTTTAATTTTATTATTGATTGAAAAAATAAATGTAAAATAAATTTGATTATAATAATTTAATAATTAATTTTACATGTGAAAAATAAAATTTAAATACAAATATAAAATAATGTTGGCAAAATGTTACTATTAGAATATTAAAAAATATCACTTAATTTATACATGTTTTAGTGATGGATGGATCGAGTGTGCTTGACACTCAGACCAATCAGTGATTTGAGATTTATCTAAAAATGTTACATAAATAAGATATCTGGTTTGGCATTTTTTTTTTCTTTCGATTTTAACTTGCATAAGACATACAATTAATTATCTTTTCTCACCGACATACATAATTTAATTTTTTGTAATAATTGTATAAAAGTTTGTGTATACTATAGTTTTTATTAAAAAAATAGACAATATTTACAGTTAAAATCTACACGCTAGTAAATATAAAATTGATCTTTTAATTCTAATAGTTTAGTTTAATGTTAAAAATATAAATATTAAATTTACAGATGTCATTAAAGAGTGAGAAATATAAATTTTTTAATTAGTATTTAATAAAATAAAATATTTTTTATTTTATAATGATGCACTATGCTCGCCCTAAATTTAGTTTATAAAAATAAAAGAATTCAATTGATACTTTATATATTTTATTAAAATAAAAAAGTACCACAATATTTGTTTTGCCTTAATCATAAATAGTTTGATATAAAAAATAAAATAAAAAGTAGTAGTAATTTGATATGTCGTCTATATTAGGTCAAAGCGCTTCGTTTTGTTGGGTTCCAATTCTATTTTGACCAATGTTGTGTTCTATTCTAATAACTAGGGTTAGGTCAGTGTCATTGTTTATTTGGTTCATGAAACGCAGAGTGTAAGCTTCGAAATCCTGATCGAAGGCGTACCCAATTTCTTCAACTTCTAAAGCAACTAATTGGTAGAAACAAGTTTTCAACTTTTAATTAATTTCTACTTGGTAAATATAAGAGCTTGCTCAAATTCAAATGTCTTCTAGTTGCTAGATTATTGTTTTAGTTTTTAAGATTTCAAACAATGTTTTGATTTTTTGTGACTGTATTTTTGTTTTTATTCTTCTGTTCTAACCTTCTAGATGTAAACCTCTGTTTGTAACAGAAAATAGGGGATGGTATATGACAAATAAAAGTTCTTAGCCTCATTTTAGGGAATTGGGCTTTAATTATTCTGCTTTTACTCACATCATTTGTATATGCTCAAATGATTTTTGAATTTGGACACTAAGTGGAATCCAGAAGTGTATGTTATTAATGTTTTCATGAATTTTGACTTGAAGTTGAAGATTATATATACTCTCACACGTGGTTTAAATTGTGGTTTATGTTAGGCTTCGAATTTTTATATTGTGGTAAAATGTAGAAAAGGCCGTAATTACAGTTGGATTCTTTAAAACCGTTTTATTGCTCCTGCAACTGTAGATGCAAATTGCAATTTGAAACCATGTTCTCACAACATTCACCACAAATGTAATTGGTTTCTTCCTTTTGTGGATGACAGATAGTTGTTATTTTTTACTAGGTTGAAGTATTTGAAGACTTCCATGATGTTGGCTAGTCATCCTGCAAAAAGAATATCGTTCAATCGAACTATTGGTGACGGCGACCTGGTTATTGTTTATGAGAGGCATGACAATATGAAGGCTATAACAGTGTCTGAGGGTTCAGTCTTGCAGAATCGTTTCGGTGTTTTTAAACATTCAGATTGGATTGGAAAGCCTTTTGGGTCTAAAGTAATCAGCAGTAAGGGTGGTTTTGTTTACTTGTTAGCTCCCACACCAGAATTATGGACTCTAGTGTTAAGCCACAGGACTCAAATTCTTTATATTGCTGATATTAGCTTTGTTATCATGTACTTGGAGATTGATCCCGGTTGTTTGGTTCTTGAATCTGGAACTGGAAGTGGATCTTTAACTACTTCACTTGCAAGGGCAGTTGCACCTATAGGACATGTCTATACATTTGATTTCCATGAACAAAGGGCTGCATCAGCTAGGTAACAAACAAGGAAGAGGATATTGAGATTTGAGAATCTCCCTTTAGAAGTTGCATATGATATTTTTTGTATATGTGTTTAGCTTTCACCTATGCCTTCTGGATTATTTTGATGAATTTAATTTTGATACATTGTGAATGTGAAACTTTTTTATACTGTTTTTCAATCATATATGGGTAAATTGCAAAAGTTTGACTATCAGTACCATTACCTAGAAGTTCAACTCTTTATTATAGATTAGAGTGCAGTGTAAAAATTTACACCAGACAATGATTCAAATTTAAACTATTGTTTTATTAGCTTTCAATTGTTGTTTCATGCTCGTGAATTTGATGATATATGTTTGATGCAGAAATACTCCATTATTAAAAATGTCTGTTCTTCTGTTATGTACAAGTTGATATACTAGTAGTGTGTTATTTCTTTAGTCATGTAAGGACTTCACTCAATAGGATTTAAATTTTTTGGGTGTTTGGAAAAAAATCTTGATACCAGTTAATGATTACATTCTCTACATTACTGTCTTTTTCTTGACAAGGGTTATGTAGGGTTAGGTAAAAAGTAGAATTATTTTTTAAGTCATAAAATTACTTGATTTTTTAATTATTTGCAGGGATGATTTTGAGAGAACTGGTTTAAGCAGCTTAATCAGTGTGGGAGTAAGAGACATTCAGGGTGAAGGATTTCCTGATGAGTTTATTGGCTTGGCTGACTCAGTATTTTTGGATTTACCTCAACCTTGGTTGGCAATTCATTCAGCTGCCAAAATGCTTAAACAAGATGGAACATTGTGCTCATTTTCTCCATGTGTCGAACAAGTACAAAAATCATGTGATGCACTTCAGTCTTGCTTCACAGGTACTTTTATGTTTTTTTCTTTCTGTCTTCAACTATATTTTAATTTTATTTCTGTTTCAAGTTACTTGTGCAACATGCAACAACTTTATGACAAAATTGAGATCTTAAAGTGTTGCATACCACTCATAGTTTGTGATAAGATTGACCCAAATGTTAGTTGGGCTGCGACTGGGGGATGCAGGGGGCGAAGTCCTGTGCAGTACGGTTTAGAGGTATTATTATACACTGCAGCATAGTATTTAAACACAAGTTGTACATGGTAAATACGAAGCTTGAAATTAATATAAAGGTACTCCAATCTTTTTGTAGTCGGAGACATAGACCCAATTGGCCGAACTCCAAGATCAAACAATGTGTGTTCTTTGTTTTTGTTTTTCGGGAATGAATTCTCTCCATTTTTTCTCTCTCATGTTCTTTCAATCTAACTCTTATGCATTTTTCTCTCATTTTGTATATCTCATACTCAGTCCTTTTTATTCAAAGATCAAGTTTCAATATTCTCTCAAGTCAATTGAGACAATCCATTCTTGTGTTTTTTGTATCTATTTTCTTTTGAACTGGGGTCGCTATTCTAAGATTATGGTTTGTTTTATGTGAAGATATAAGGACATTTGAGGTACTCTTGCGCACATATGAAGTTCGAGAAGAGAAAATGGAAAGCATTCATGGAGATAGCAATGGTTCTAATGGTTCTCTTCCTTGCAAGAGAAGACAGTGTTCAGATGGAAACTATGTTCTCAGCAGTCATACTTCTTCTGTCATGGCTAGACCTTGTGGGGAAGCTCGAGGTCACACAGGCTATTTGACATTTGCAAGACTTAAATGCTCTTCATGACCAGGTGCTGCTACCATGTTCTTCATTTTTTGTAGCAGAGGAAACAAATTGTATTTGTTGTACCTCTTTTAAATTTGAGCATCATCCAAGAAATTGTTCTTCGTAGTAACCATAGGTTTTGAAAGAAATTTTTTGTATGTCATGTGTGCTTGGCTACATGATTAGTACTAAAGAGATAATTATTTGCACAAATTTGGTACGGATTTATACTTGACATTCCACAATTAACATTATTCATTTTACATGTATTCTTACCGGCAAGGTGATTGATTTATGTTATTTGGAGTTTCTTGGCACTTAATAATTCATACTAAGTAGTGTTGCACAATATCAATAGTGTCTTGCTATTTGATTATTTTTTTTTTATTTAAAAAATTTTAATAATAAGAGAATTCTCTTATCTCATTATATATAGACAACTCCTGCATCTCGATGAAGAAATTGTCTAATGCAGACACACAATTCAGTCATTTGATCAAGATTAAAATGTTCAAATTTCAATCATTACATCGGACGATTAAGATAGTGTGATTGTGTGCCATCACAAAGTTGTGATTGCACACAACTCGGATGTGTCTTAATCCATAGTTGGTTATGTCAACTACTTGCTAAAGACAATTTAAATTGTATAGTTCAAAAGTACAATCTTCAATCAATCTTACAATAAGTTCACATACCTTACTTTACATAATAATGGAATGGTTGTCATAGAAATAATCACCGGCCAGAAAAAAGAATTGACCAAATAATTGGGCGAAATTGCTCTGCTGAGTTCAGCCAAAAAATAAGACTGTGACACCCTGATCCTTTGACAATGTGATATCCATATACCCCAGCAACATTAATCACACAAAAGAGTAGTACTAGTAGACTACTAGTAAGCAACACACATGGATGGAACCTGCATTTAAACTATGGTCCACGAATGACAATGCCTACCTAACTACCTCATTAACTCAATTCTCATAGCTGTACCCAGCACATTTCTGATAGCACTGTGAGGTGTAAATTTTCACGCAGATAGCAGTCAAAGAATTTAAACAGGAAAGAAACATTCAAAAGTTTATCACCATTTGAGCATGATTTAGCTGTAGATTCCTAATGTGGGGACCGTTTTCTATTATGCGATTGAAATTATCTGAAATTAATACTACAGATTCCCAGAGATGGGTCACATATTTTTAACAGTCAGAATATCACACTTCTGAATATAAGAGGTATTAATGCAAACTCATTTAAATTTAAGTAGGGAAGGGCTTTGATTTACCAACTTGACAGGGTAAAAACATCAACTCATTATGATTCTATTTTCAACCCCACTAAAATAAATTCTCACCCCTTTTGTTTAACCAACTTTTTTCAAGCAATCCATGAGTGGAAAACATGAAGGGGGAATTGACACTGTAATAAGTAACTAAAAAGAAAAAGCTTAGTTAGATCTTCCTAAACTCCTCTTTTGAATCATATAACCCCACCCCTTTTAACAAAATTAAGCAACACTTCCATGATCTGACGCATCGTCATAGTAATAAGGGGACAACTTTCCATCTTTTTGGGAAGACTTTGTTTGGCTCTCTGCGCCAACTTCTTGTAACATCTTCACAACTCTTCTCATTGCAGGCCGGTTGATTGGAAGAGGACTAGTGCACATTAGGCCAATGTTAAGGACCTTGTAAATTTCTTCTTTGAAACAAGAATCAAGCCGCGAGTCGAGTACATGGTCAACACCTTTCTGATCCAAGGTGTTGCATGCCCACATAACCAAGTCTTTTTCCCCAAATTCAGGATCTACAGGCCTCCTTCCAGTAACTAGCTCAAGGATAACAACACCAAAACTATATGTGTCACTCTTCTCATTCACTCTGAGTGTGTATGCATATTCTGTAAAAGGTAAAAATCATGTCAGTTTGGCTCACTATCACTCTATTAGACTTGGAAGCTAATAATTACTATTTCAAAAGACAGTCACAAGGGGTTAATTAATAAAATGATGCATAAATAATTCTAACTGCAAAGCAAAACAAGAAACTATTTAATGTCAAATTGCATATGAAAGTTAATTTATAAGCTGATATTGATATAACTAGTTTTGCATCACATCTGGTTCTATGGGCACAAAACGAGTAAACTGCACAGATCTTAGACCACTGCAGACTTAAATTAATTTATAATAAACAAACGCAATTGAGTTAAGCATAAGTAGTAAACCACTGCATATATTCTCATATTCATCAAAATAAGTCAAACATAAAGAAAAGTGGATAAAATAGCATGAAATCTCAGCTAACCTGGTGCAATATACCCACAAGAGCCAGCTATGACAGACATGGATTTTGTTCCTTTCCCATTGGATTCGACCGTCTTAGCTAACCCAAAATCTGCGACCCTTGCGCTGAAGTCCTCGTCCAACAAGATGTTATTAGATTTCACATCTCTATGAACAATAGGAGGGACACAGTCATGATGCAGATAAGAGAGCCCTTCTGCAGC
This sequence comes from Cicer arietinum, assembly GCF_000331145.2. NCBI lineage: Eukaryota > Viridiplantae > Streptophyta > Magnoliopsida > Fabales > Fabaceae > Cicer > Cicer arietinum. The sequence goes on along the minus strand of NC_021160.2, from coordinate 2,784,070 downwards.
ATCAAGAGCTATCTTATACCTTGTTGGCCAATCCAACAACCCTCCTTTATTGCTATGCAGCAAATCACCAAGACTACCATTTGGCATATACTCATAAACCAATAGCTTGCAATCCCTAGTGGTACAACAACACCATAGTTTCACAATGTTCTTGTGCCTAATCTTGCCCAAAGTTTCAACCTCTGTATCAAAAGCATTGTCTTGAAACCCACTCTTTTCGATATCTCCACTCTCCGTTTCCATTCTAAGCCCTCCCCATATCTTCTTCACGGCGACGGCTTCGCCATTGGTAAGCACAACCTTGTAGACTTTCCCGGAAGATCCGCTTCCTACGACATTATCTTCATCAAGGCAGTTCAAAACCTCGTCTTCACCGAAACCCAGTTTATGAAATGACATCAATGTCCATTTTGTTTTATCAATAGATCTAGCATTCTTGATATTCATGTACTTGAAGTAGAACCAAACCACACCAAAGATAAAAACCAAAGTAGCAACTATGAAAATAGTTCTAAGCAACCAAACAAAATCTGCACTCTTACCATCACCTTTAACATCACACAAACCTTTCAAATCGCCACACAAACTAGGATTACCAATAAAACTATCCCTATACATATCCTTATTCAGAAGAGGGGGAATTTCTCCAGATAGCTTATTGTAAGACAAATTCAGCTCATTGAGCTTCAAATTCTGCAACCCAAGAGGGACATTTCCGGAAAATCGATTATTGGAAAGATCGAGAAAATTAAGCACAGATATACTCCCAATTTCATCAGGAATTTTCCCACCAATCTCATTATTAGCCAAATTCAACTCGTTGAGTTTCTTAAGAGATTGAATCCCTTTTGGAAGCTCCCCAGAAAGCTTATTATTGTGAAGATCAAGAATCCCAAGCTGCCGGAGATTCACAATACTCTCAGGCAACGAATAATTGAACAAGTTATTACCACCAGAAAATTCCTGAAGATTTTCCAAAGTTCCAATCTCTTCGGGGATCGCACCAGAGAAATTATTATTCGATATAGTCAACAAAGAAAGATTCCCCGCTCCACCAATGGTCTTAGCAATTGAACCAGAAAACGAGTTATCAACAAGTTCAAGAAGATACACGTGCGGCAGGCCCCACAAACCCGCCGGAACTTCGCCGGATAAATTGTTGAAACCAAATCTAACACGCGCCAACGTCCTACACGCGCCCAAACTCGCCGGAATCTCTCCGGAGAACGAATTATGTATCATCAGTAACTCCTCCAACGCGCCACGCTCACACAGACTTGCCGGTATCCTACCGGAGAAACTATTATTAGAAACATCAAACCATATCAACGGACCATTCTTCCCGAGATTCTCTGGCAACTCACCGGAGAGCAAGTTCGTAAAAATCTTAAATTCATAAAGGTTAGGCGAGTCAGCTATACTCGCCGGCAACTCACCGGTAAACCGATTTTCATACAAATTAAGACTTTCAAGCGGTAATCGACACAACTCATCGGGAATAGAACCACCGATACGATTCATTGCAACATCAATAAGCCTCAACGAAGTAAGGTTTGACATTCCCGAAGGTAACTCACCGGAAAACGAGTTGTTATAAAGTTCAATCTGCTTCAAACTCTTCATTTGAGTGAGCGAACTCGGAATGGAACCGTGAAGATTATTCATGGCAAGGTCAAGTACAGTGAGTTTGTTAAGTTTTCCAAACGAGTAAGGGATTACACCAACGAGATTACATGAACTAAGCCATAGAATCTCGAGGTTAGTTAAATTTCCGATTTCCGGCGGGATCTGAGAAGGTTGAAATGGATTATAAGAAAGGTTAAGTGTTTTGAGAGTGGTTATGTTACCAATAGAAGAAGGAATGGAAGATTCTAGAAGATTGTAAACGAGGGAAATAACTTCGAGATTCTGGAATGCTCCGAAGGAGTTAGGGATTGAACCGGAGAAGTTGTTAGCCGTTAAGTCGAGATAACGGAGGTTAGAGAGGAGTGATAGGGTGTGGGGGAGTGTACCAGTAAGAAGATTTTGGGAGAGGTCAAGATGAGTGAGGGAGGTGCAGAGAGAAATTTCGAGGGGGAGTGTTTGATTGATGGAGTTGTTGGTGAGGATAAGGGAGGTGAGATTAGTAAGACGGCAGAGGATCGAGGTTGGTAATGGGCCTGCGATGTTGAAGTTGGAGAGGTTGATTTGGGTTACGGTGGTGTTAGTTGGTTCGCAAGTGATGCCGGCCCAGTTACAAGGAGTTGGGTCGCGGTTGTTCCATGTGGATAAGGAGGAGTCAGGGTCGTCTACGGAGAGTTTGAACTGGTGTAGGTAGAGACCTTCTTGGTTGAGACATAAAATGGTTGGTGGTAGGAAAAAGAAGATGAAGAAGAAGAGAAGGGGAAGCATTTTGCAAAACATAAAGTGTGTGTGTTTTGGAAGATGGAATGGAGAGTGAAGACAACAAAGGAACACTTTCGTGACTCAGTGTTTTGATGTGATTACTGTGTATGGTTTGGTTCCTTCTGTTTCGCCATGGTAATGGTAGTGATTTGGTGATACTGCTTTTCTGGCTCTGTCTTCTTTCTCTATAAAAGCCCTGCAAGCTGATGTGATTGGTTTGCAACACTGTTATTAGTTTTAGCATACTTTTATTTTATTAAAAATTTAAAACAAAGTTTTATCATAGTATTTAATTACTTTTGTCCAGGTAACCATCACAATTACATCACAAAAACTTAGTGTTTTATAGAGAGTAAATATCACTTTAAAATTATACACAAACATAAAATTTTGTGTTTGAACTAGTATTTAACGGAAAAACATATTTTAATTGCTATTCGTAATATCTCAGTATTTAAATATAAAATTGATCAACTGAATTAAAAAAACTAATTGTAATACTAAATTTATTAAAAATAAATATTATTTGTTTTTAAAAATAAATTTTATTTTAAATTTGAACTTGAAATTTTATAATTGTGTATGAGTTTATGATAATATTTATAATTTTTTTTAAATAAATAAATATTATTTTATGATTTAAATTTTTAAATTAATTATCATTCTGTTATTCTAAATTTTATTTATAAAAATTTAAATTAACTTATACTCTTATAATAGTATTTATTACATTTGTAAGAAGATATAAAATAATTCAGGTATGTTGATAATAAAATAATTGATAAAGTTAAAAATTTAAAATAAATCTTATAATAATGGATTAAAAAGTTTCAAAAAATTATATCTTTAGAGATTCACGTAACTAAAACAAAATATATAGCATAACTAACTCAAATAATTTACGGTGCCTGCCTATAAGTTATAATAGGCCATTTCTTCAACTTGTTATGTGTCATATATTTGTAGCTAGTTGTTGTCACTTTCTTGGGAGAATAACAATTACAAACACTTAATATTTATATTTGGATCAATTAATTATGATAATTAATTATAGTATTATTTATGGTATCTAAAAACAAAACAATCACATAAAATACTGTTTCAAAACTGTGACACTGGTTTCAAATTGGCAAAAGACCATTAAATAATGAATAAAATAAAAAATGACGTGGAATGTGACATGCATTTCGAAACAACTAAGAAAACAAATGATATTGAAAGGAGCCAAGAAGAAGGAGGCAAAACACTGTTTGTGACTCGAGTGAGGTTGGTCAACTCCGTGGGGGGCGAGAAGAGAACGGTTCACATTGTAGCTGGCATAAATAAGGATATAGAATTAAAATTGTACAACATTGGGTGGATTGGAAACAATAACAGTAGATGATATTTAAGGTAGGGATGTTAATTGATACTCCTAATTAAATACAAAGTGCACTCTCTATACTTGCATGGATATTCCTTAGTTATATTTTTAACGATGACTGCATGTAGTTGTGGGTATAAATTATTTATTTTTGAAATAATTATTGAATTTAAATTAAATATTGTTTATTCAACATATATATATATATATTATATATATTATTTTTTATATTTTACTTTATGTTTTTATCCACAAATACTATTACATAATATATCATATATATTATATAATAGTATTTTGATAACACAATTATTAATAAAAGGGTTAAATATGTTTAGTCGATATTTTAAGTTTAGTTTATGTAAAAAATACAATTTTTAATCTATACAAAATTATCATGTAAACAGTTTAGTCATTGATAGAATGAAATTTATACACACTAAACATAAATAAATAAGAGGTATCATAGATTCTAATCTACCGTTAACGTCTTAATTAAATTAAGTGGTTTTGTTGTAGTGAAAACAAAAATAACATTTAATCTATGAAGGATAATCAGGGAGGAGAAAATAATCACTGGTTTTTTTTATATGTGACGATTGAGAGGACCCTTTTCCCCTTCATCATGCACATTATTTTCTATTATCGGTGACAAAGCTTTACATTTCTTGCTCCCAAGGGAAAAATGAACAAAAGATAGATTAAGTTGAGAAGATGGATAATGTGCCACAATTAAGAATGATTGATAAGTCAAAGAAGAATCGTTACAAGGGTAAGAAAACTGTCATAAAATTCAAGCAAACTCTAATTCAAGAACTCAAATAAAAGACTTAGCTCACTCAACATTCTTACTAGATAAATTCTATTTCATTTCAAACTTGTCTCAATGAAGTTGTAAATGTATATTTATAGTAAGACTATCTCTAAATTTAAATGGACCACAATAAAATAAACTAAATTTATGGAAACAAAATATTTTCACTTACACATGACATCAACAAAATCTAAATTAAAATTATTACAATTCAAAATTAAAGCAAACTAAGAATTATTACAAATCAAATTAGAATAAGTGAGTGAAGTTCATTCAAATGTATTAATATATAAATCATCTTCGTACTCTTGAGATCCTTGTATGTAGATGTCCTCAAACCCATTGCTAATGAGTGAAAAAAGATACCAAAGTGAAGTGAAAAAAGAAAAACAAATTCAAGTGTATGTAATACACATAGAGCTGATAAAATGATTATTCGATCTTTGAATTTTTATTATTTCGTTCATATAATTTTTACTTGTATTACATAAACAAATATAAACTTTTAGACATAAAATTATTATTCATTTAATCCTTTAACCATTTAGTTAGAAATTAGAATTATATGGAGCGGTTAAGTCGTTAAATAAATCTTAATTATCTCAATAAATTAATTTTTGAAGTTGGACATATATCTTAGGTTTAAAAAACTATAAAGAAGATTGAAATTCAAAACACATGCTTTTTTATAACAAATTCAAAATATTTTGAGAGACCGATTTCTAAGAAACAAGTTAGTACATTGACCATTTAACAATAAAGTACTATGACCATAAAGCCCCATAATTTTGCCAAATGCTTAGGTGTTCATAACCTAGATAAAAATTATTTTGACAAACATCATAAATATATTATTTAATTATTTACAACTATATGTTATTTTTGAATATTTTTTAAGTTTTTATTTTATTTTAAATAACGTGTCTAAATTATTTGATCCACAAGAATTTCTATATTAATGTACAAGTTCCAGATCTTAAAATTTATGATGGTTTATACAATACCTAACATGTCTCATTTATATCAACTAATGATAAACTTAAAAATAAAAATTATATAATTGAATAGTTGATATATTAGAGTGAATTTTTAACCACATACATCAATCTTTCAAATATCATTTTTGCTTATATTTCAGTTCAGTACCAATATTTGATAGTGATACACATATGATAGTATAATTTTAATATGAAATTATAATAAAACCATGAATAATAAATTAATAAAATTAAAGGATACTAATTTTTAAAATATTTTTCTTTGTTAAAAAACACTTACTTTGAAACTGGACAGAGTTTGTAAAAAAAAACTGGGCAGAGTATTTTTTACAACATGGTAAAACTTCAGCTAACTCCATAATCAAGGTGGTCGTTTCCAAAATAAAATGAACTAAACACAAGACCTTAATTTGCACACCAGAGGTTCCTAGCAATAGCATAGATTGCCATTGATGCTACGCAATCTCCTTAACATGTCATTAAATATACAGGCAAAGGCTCATCTTAAAAAAATTAAATATAATATTAAAAGTTGTGTATTTACATTTTGAAAAATCTTAAAATTGATTTTTTTTTTAATTCTTCAAAATATATATATATATTGGACAATGCATTCTTCTTGTGGTTATTAATATTCAGTTTAGTTTGATTTTTGAGAGAAAAAATTAAACTAATAAAAAATACTTAGTTTAATTTGAATTGATTTTAGTAATTTATTTTCATGAAATCCAAACTAATGGTTTGGATTCAATCGGATTAATTGTTTTAAAAATTATAAAAACTTATTTTAAAAAATCTAAAATAATTTTTTTTCACACACTATAAATTTTTAATACTATAAAAAAGAATTTTTAATACTATAAAAACTTACATAAGTTACAATGAGATAATTAATATATAATGATAAAAATATTTATGAACATAGCATATATTTTTAAGATATATTTTTTTATATAGTGTGAAATAAAAAGATGATAATAAATTATATAATTTGCTTTGAGTGATCAATTTTAAATAATATAGAACTGATGTCCAAACCAATTAAGCTTGGGTTTGATTGATTTGATTTGGTTTGATTTAAATTCAAAAAATTGTAAAAATTATTAAGAAAAATTGTGAAATTCGAACTGATCTTAAATATATATATATATAGTCCTGGAGAAAAATAAATTTGAACAATTTAATATCTAAATCATCAAATCATCGTAAAAAATGGATTTTAAAAGATAGAATTATATCTTTAACAATAATTAAAAATAAACAAGTTAATCTTACCATTTTTGTCAAACATTTTTTAAAAGACAATTTCTTCAGATTTAATTGTCTCTTTTAAAATCAATTTTCTAAAGGAAATTCAAATAAGAATTAAATTGTCATAATTCTTTTAAACTATTTTCTTTTCAAAAGTAAATCAGGTCTTATAAATTTTCTCAATAAAAAAATAGATATTTATTTGTGAACAATTATTTTAATATGGTAAAGTATTTTGTTTGATATCGTTTTGTTAAGTGAACAGAAATAATTTGGTAAAAACTGTTTTAATGATCAATCAATTAATGGTAGACATCTCTTACAATGACTATTTGACTAGTTGCAGCCAACAGAAGTACCCTCAAAGCTAAAAAATATTAAGGAAATTATGACAAGGGTTTTAATTTGTCGCAAAAGTTTGGCTGTATGACACACCATGTTTGTGATTATATATGACTATTATGTTGATACTAGATGCTTGTAAATTATTTTGATTTAACTATCTGGTTATAAAATTATTTTAGTAATTTAGAGTTCGATTAAGATATAAGTAAAATTTAATCAAAAATTATTTTACTCAAAATTTAAAGTTGAGTTATCTCGAACGATTTATCTTTAACTGAAATTTATTAACTATTTAATTTAATAGTTTAGTTGCATGCTTGTAAATTAACCTCTATTGTTGGTATTTCGGCGTGAAAAACAATCTGGTTTGGTTTGGAACATCATTAACTAGGTTGAACATTGAGTAAGCAAAGATATATGCTATGATTTAGATAGGGGGAGAAGAATAAAAATTATGATTCATATATTACTTTTTTTACACTTTATATGATTTATATGACATGTATATGATTTTTTTTGGCTGCTTTTTGCACAAATGAAGTTGGAAGTGGGATAAACCAAGTCTCAATTATTTTAATTCAATTTATTTTTACAAGTTTTTTAAGACAAGGTATAATTCTATATGTCGCTATAAATTTATTGATAAAAATAAAAAATAAAGAAAAGAAATTATGAGATTCAAATACAAAACTCATGCATAATTATTAAATTAACAAGAGCCACATATTTAAATTGAAAATTAAATGTATTATTTTTTACTCAAATTATACTTATGAAATTTAGACATAACCATACTAAAATTCGATTCATCCTTAATAGCATAATCAATATTATTTCTCAAATTATTATTTTTTTTAGGCTGTCCTCTCTCCAAAGCTTGTACAAAGTATGTTCATTTCACAAACAAGATTAAAATGTATAAAGATTGAATTAATCAAGTGGTCTCAATATCCTTACCACTAACAAGATTAATCATGATCATTACGATGAGAAAAAATATGCTTTAGTAGTATTCAAGTTTTTTCCACTAATTGTGCCTTCCTTTAGAGTACAATTGATCATCTCAAAGTAGTTGAATCTTGAATGGACTTAGAAACATGTTGGTGAGTATTGTCCACATAACATGAATTCCTAGAATCTGTTATGAGCCACACATTGAATAGATAATAGGCTATGCTCTAAAGGAAGTTATATAAGATATAGAAAGTGAGGATGAATACTCTTGTCTTTTGCCATCAACTTGTTGCAACGACATATATCTTTTTTAAAGTTAAACAATAACCTCTCTTATATGTAATTAGAATATTTAGACTCTCACCTTTCTAGTCTTAGAGGTAATGAGACAAGTATTAATGTCGTTTCCTTCATATCATATAGCAATAGCAACACTTGTGAAGGTATCATTAAAGATTTAAATGGTAGATTAATCAAACACTTCTATAATAGATAGGGTGGGATATAATTGAAATCCAGTTTGGAAGAAGCTTTAGTCCCTCTATTTGGGTATAATGCTAACCTTGGATTTTTCGCTGCAAGTTATATATATAGTAAAAGATTATAACAAGTATTACCAAAAAGATTATAAGAAGTTTCTCATTGTTTCCTTTATGGGATGATAAAAAATATAGTCTTTTTCTATAACAAGTGTTTAGATCCCTTACAGACACACAAAATATTAGATACAAAGCCATTAAATTTATGAGATAAATTATTTATTTAAATTTAAAGACATTATAGTCACTTCATCGTACAACGCTACAATATTATATAAAACAACAATTACAGTTGTATAAATGTTAAATCTATGATACAAAATTTGTACTCGGTAGTTTTGAATTCCAAGATGAGATCACATTCTTACTATTTTCTATAAATCAAAAAATTATGACAAAAATTTAATTTATATATATTAATTATGTAAAATATTTTTTCATAAACATCCAATTAATTTATGAGATATTTAAGAAGCAAATTTAAGAGAGTAACATTATTATGTGATCTGGTTAAATAAATATATATAAAAAAGTTGTTTACGTCGTCGGTACGTAGAAATTAATCTCGAAATGAATTTAATTATTTAATGGAATACATTATTAATTTTTTTTTTCAACAATGGAATACCTTATTAAATTGTACACAACAGACAGCTTCATATGAACTATATATACAGTGGTGCCCCAAAAGAAGATATGTGGGTCCATAAATCAAGGCTTTTACAAACTTTGATGCAAATTTATGGCCCTATGAATCCATTATTAAGCTAGACAGAGACACAAAAGGCTTGTAAAGGTAATGGTGGATCAACCCATTTGAGTCTGTTCCAAACCACATACATTATTGTCTACTTCTTGTACTTCAATATATATCTAGTAGGTTTCCCCATGCCACCATTTGCCCACTTTTTTCTAGTCATACACTACTTTCCTCTTTCTAAATTGTATAAAAAGGGGTACTTGGCAGCCACTATGTGGAAATATTTAGCTTTCTCTTCTTTTGGTAGGAAGCCTCCTATTTCCCTAGCTACTACTGTGAATGATTAGTGAATTAAAGGAGATTTTGGAAAGATCTTAGTGGATATTTATTTCATTGATTTGTATAGTTTAACAAAAAAATATGTTTAAAACACGTTTATTTTACGTGGACTATTTAGAAACGAGAAGATTAGTTGTATATGTATTCTTAGCACATATTCTTACAATTCATATTAGAATTAAATTTGATTCATAAATTATCAGTCACTCTGTTTAGTTTAGTATTTGAACTATAGAAATATAATATTCTCTCTATCATAAAATAATAGATTCTTTTGTAAAAATAAAATTTCAATTTCTAATACACTTCTTTCTATTTGTATAGTTTAATTGATATTTTTTGTATCATTTTCAATGCAATATTTTTACTATGTACTGATGACATTGATATAATGCACTAATACCTAACAAATATAATTTGATAAAAGTGATATTTTCGCTTTTATTTACACTTTTTTTTAATATGAGTGAAATGATCAAATTATTAAATTATTTTCGGACAGTGAGAGTAATCAATCTTTTAACTATTATTAATCAATCAATTTAGTCATTCAATTGTTATGCAAATAGAAGAAAATATGATAATTTAGAAACTAACTTTATAGATTTAGAACAATTTAAAGATTATTTATTATATTTCTATTGTTTAAGAATCCATATTAAAAATAGACTAATAGTTTAAGGATAAAAATGATGATTTATTAATATATATTATATGAACTACCACTAGTACCACCTATGGCTATGTCAACAAAGTTAAACTCACCAACTCTTAGTTACTTTTCTTTGTTACTTTATTTATGATTCTTCAATCAAGCTTTTAATTAGGAATCTTTTAACAAGTGTGGAAAGAAGCAAGAAGTTTCAATTTGAGACTTTTTGAAGTCTCGCCTACTGTGTTGGATGAATTGAAGGAGTGGTGTACATTAGATATTTAAATGGCAAGTTAATCTTATGCATTATATGTTTTTATTTTAAATTTATGGTCTATGTTAAACTAATGATATTTTTTATTGAAATATGTGGTCTCTCCAAACATGAAGTAATGATGTTGATGTCATATTATAATGTCAAAGATATAAGTCGGGGTCGTGAATTGTTGCCCAATAGGATGTGCCTAAGTAGCTAATATCAAATCATACGGTCAAGAAAATGTGTTTATTTGGATTGCATTATGATGTATATTGTACATTGCATTAATCTTCTATCACGTGGGTTTGTTTAGTCGTTTAGGGGTAATGAGAAATATTTCTTTGTGACTAATTGAGTGTTTGGTTTTATATGTAGAGTTAGGGACTCCATGGGTACAGTGGCACCCATTGATAGCATTAACATATATGCATAGGATATGAAAGTGTTTAATGAATCACTTGAATAAAAAAAAATAAGTAGCGTAAAATTTATTTAAAACAATTGAAGAATCATAGGCGTATAGATAGCCCAAAAAATGACAAGATTTGTGACTCTTAAAATTTTCCTTTTATAAAAAAATAAATAAATGAAGGTTGGAGTGTCACATGGAATTAAAAGACAATTAACTACGGATATAATTTATCATCACAACTTAAAAGATTGAATAAGAGACAACATCCCAAGATGAAGTAGCTAGTGATTGATGGATGCATGAATACCCACGGTGTGTTTGTGTGGGTGTCCTTTTACTTGTGTTTTGCAACTATCTATCCATTCACGTGCTTTGGTGCTTGAAAAATTAAGGTAAAGTGGAATTGGGTGGTAGAGGAATGACATAAGACTCAACACAACACTACAATACAAAACAATGTTTTGGATATTTTCATATGTTAATGCTATGCCAATGGTTGTTAAGGTCTTGTTGTCAAAGTCTAATAAAAGGAAACACAAAAAAATAATAATAATGAAGAGAAAATGATAGGTGGAGGAAAAAAGACAAATGGAAATCTTTCAAAGTGTTATAGAATTGATTCCTTTAAGTCATTTCTATTTGACAATGTCTCAATAGATCACTAGCGGGGTCTTCACCTTTGGACTATAGGTGTTTGCAGTCCCTTCATACAGAGGCTATTATTGAATGTATATAATTAACACAACATGTGAACTTAGCTTTTTGTCTTTGTTAGTAAAATTTCTTATATAGAGTGAGGATTGATTAAAGAATTCTAATTCTACTTGGGTTGGATTGGGATGTTAAACTTTGTAATTCATACGGAAAAATTTCCCTTGTACCCTCCTTATTATATCTATACCCCCAAATTAAGAATGAAATGACTATTTTGCTCTCGTATAAATAATAAAACTTCACAAAATTACCATTTCACATTTTTACATTTCCAAAATTGAGAGTAAGTTTTTTTTCCAAATTTCCGGAGAAGTTGAAAAACAAGTTTTCCGGTACAGAAGGTGTACTTCGGAAACCTTGTTGTAATGTTTGCCGGTACCGGAAATCTTATATGAAGTTTTTCGGTACAGAAGAGTGTTCCGGAAAACTTGATGGCCAACATTTCCGGTAGTTACCGGAGAATTTGTGCATCAAGTTTTCCGGAAGTTACGTATATATATTTTTTTTAATTTAATTAATTATAATTTTATAAGTTATTGTGATTTATTTCTTTTAATATTTTAATTTTTCAGTGGGTGCACGAGGAAGAGACGGCAAAATCATACGAATTACACGAGACACTGAGAATTCTACATCGACTCCGATGAATTCCCCAGAGAGGATTCGACCGACAACTTCAAAGAGAAGAATACATATGATTATTGAAGACGACGATGAGGGACATCATGATCAGGGGGAGCCTTCTATAGTGCATGGAGAAGATGTGGTACATGGGCAGGTGGATGTACATGAGCATATGGTGCACGAGCAGGTGAATATACATGAGCAGGAGGAGGTTGCATCTACTCATGAGGGAGAGCATATGGAGGAGGAACATGATGGAGCTGAGGGACCTGTTGAGCTCACACGGTATCCTGGAGGACCTTATGATTTGTCTGTCCTTACACGATACCGTTATCATGTTTCAGCTAGACTATGGTTTGGTGAGGTATATTAAATTAATTATTACTTATAATGCATTAAAAATATTTAAATTAATTAATATTTGTTGTCTAAATTTAATTTTAATGTCATATATTTTTTTTGTATACAGGAGCGACCATTGCTGAAAATTGTTGCGCATGGGAAGAAAATGTAACAATTTACTCCGCCGATACTTCCACGACCCATAGAGAATTGAGTGAATTTGTCAGGTCTGAACACATTACAACGAGGTAGTTTGAAGATGATCGACAACAACTTGATATATGCGTTTGTTGAAAGATGGCATTCTGAGACATCGTCATTTCACATGCCATTTGGTGAAATGACGATTACTTTGGATGATGTTGCCAATCTTCTCGGATTGCCTATTATGGGTGAGTTCTACAGTCCATCCGATGTAGATAGAGTAACGACATGTAATCTTGCCGTCCATCTATTAGGAGTGACCACAGAAGAGATCTGGGAGGAGACCAAAAAGACTAGAGGTGTGCACTATAGACTGGATTGGTTGAAGGAGGTCTTCAGAAGGCAGTGTGCAACATAGAGGTTTGACTGTGCTGCTAGGGCATATATGTTGAATTTAGTCGGGAGTACTATTTTCGCTGATAAGAGTCATACTCTAGTTGATCCGAAGTACCTTCCTTTATTCAGATATTTAGACGGTACAGATAAATATGCATGGGATACTGCTGCACTAGTGGTGCTTTATGACTACCTCTCAGATGTCTGCTATTATGACACCAAACAGCTAGGTGGATATATGATGTTGCTTCAGGTATCAATTATATTTTAGTATTAATTATTATTTATTTAATTTATTTATATTGCATTTAATTGTTAGCATTAATTTATTAATTTAACTTATTTATGTTATATTTAATTATTAGTATTAATTATTTAATATTTTTATTTGTAACAGTGCTGGATTTACGAATATTTTCCGAATATTTGTAATAGAGGTAATCAGGGTGCTGACGTGGAATATTTTGCCCGAATGAATAGATGATGCTATAAACAAGGCAAGCATAAGGTCCATGAATACATAAGTATTATTGATGCATTGACACCCGCAGGTGTTATATGGAGACCATGGGAGAATCATAAAGGTGTCATTCCTTTTGATGATATCACGCTTTATACTGGCCACATCCGATTATGCATCACTATAGTGAAATATCTACCAGAGAGGTGTTTGAGACAATTTGGATATATCCAATATATTCCTTCACCGCCACTTCTAGATCCTTCACCGCCACTTCTAGATCCTTCACCGCCACTTCCAGATCCCCAAATGCATCACTTTATTTGCCCATGCTTCAACAAATCTTTCTTTATGTGGAGTCAACTAAGTTTCTTTGACATAATCAACAAACACTTTAGTATCAACACATGATTGCTCAAACATATGCAAGCGCATCATATACTCTTTTTCATCACTACAATACATAATGTCTTTCCACATATTCAATATTGACTTTTGTCTATCCTTTAAGACATATTGCTTGCATTTTGCTCCAACATTTTTTTCGATATGAAATCGACAAAGTAAATTAACAGCATGTGGAAACACAATGCCAAATCAACATAATCGGAAACAAATTCAACAACTTCACTGAATCTGGATGTGCCCAAAAAATATCTCTCATAACATCGGAGTCTTCACGCTTTCTATTCTAGCACACATATTTTGCATCTTCAATTAACTTGAATAAATGTTGCATCTCTGTTCTATTACCTCTCACGTGCAATCGAATGATACTTCTCTGTTTATATATTTGTGAGATCTTAGTAACATTACTCTTATCTCGGTCTTGCAATGAGAGTAATATGTGTCTCGGTGCAACATTATATTTTGTTAATTCATGAACATGCTTTCTTTCTTCTTCATCTAAGCGTCCAACATATGCATGCCCCTCCAAAGTATCAGGTAATTCATGGTTGTGAATTCCACAAATTACTTTAACTATCCATCATGAACCATCTTTTAATGGTTTTGATCTAAGCTTGAAAGGACAATCACATTTTTTTGTTGAACTTCGAATAGAACTAGCAGCACACTTGTATTTTCCCCCATTTGTCCCAACCTAATATTAATTTATTTCTTCGTCCTTTCTCACCTGTCTCTATATCTGATTTTCTGATAATAACGGTAACTTTATTTTTTATACCAATTTTTTTTGCCCATTTCACAACAGTATCCCTTGAATCAAATATCTGGAAAAAAAAAATTATAATTAGTCACAAAAATATATTTTTATAATATTAATATTAAATGTATTTATTCATACATGATCTGTGTCAAAAATATTTGTAGTATCGACCATGTTTTGTCCATTAATAGTAGTGGATTATCCATATCTGTTAACATTTAAAAAAATTAAAAAACTAAAAAAATATAAAAAAAAATTGGTCTGTACCGGAAAACTTAGAAATGAAGTTTTCTGGAATCTACTACTGTACTGGAATACTTGTCAATTAAGTTTTCCGGTACACAATTTTTCCCATCTGTACCGGAAAACTCAGTTTTAACATTTTCGGTAGTTTACTTTGTACGGGAAATCTTGTTACAAGTATTCCGGTAGTTACCGGAAAACTGGAGCCTACCGGAAATCTTTTTTACGGCAGGGTGAATGACAAAATGGTGAAAAAAAAAATTTACCTTTATTTTCTTTGAAATAGCAAAAAAAAAAAAATTGAGGGTAGTTTTAGCATTTTCGAATTTTTTTGGAGGTACAAAGCAAATTGAGGGGTTACAGGGAAAATTTTTCTTCATACGATGAAATTAACTTTTAGTTTATTCGGCTTATATATTATTGGGCTTTTATATTATTTTATATTATATGTTAATAGTAGTTTAGTCTTTTAAGATTTAGTATTTATATTTTATTATTGTATTGTATTACGTAACTTTGTTAATTTGAATGGAACTCTTTCATTTATTATTCATTTCTTTCTCTTCTTTTTTATTGATTTATATTGCTTTATCTAATATAACTTGTGAGTTTAGAGTCACATGGATACTTTATCAGAGTTGTCGGATTCAAATGAGTTAGTTTTTTTTTTTTTTTTTATGATATTGGAATTTATATTATTCGTTTGATTTCTTTTTAGTTTCTTTTTCTGATTTTGTCCTTGTATTTATAAAAAAGAATTCATATATTTCGTAGAAAGAAAGAAAATTGTAATTTTTTTAATCAACAATGGTATAAATACACTTATTATTTTTTAATATTTATTTAGCATTTCATTTCATCCCTATGTCTCTTTTTTCAACACATTATCAACATATTGATCATTCTCTTAATCTCTTTCTCTCTCAAGAGTGTCCACCAATTTTTTTTTTCTTGAAAGAGAAAACTTTGATGCCATTAATAATGGCCTATTACAAGCATCAATACTGAGATGTTAAGTAGAGTGCACAACACTATATATGTAACATTAACATAGATACAAGTAGTACACTATTAATGTGGGTTTGGCCACCTAGTCCTCAAATTGAGGAAAAGGTAAGAAACAAATCAATTAGTACTAGAAACAGAAAGCGGGACCAATTTAACATAAAGTTCAGGTGTCAATTATTAGTGAGGGAAAAAGATTTCTCCTTCATGATTTTGAGGGGTTATTATTGTTCTATCAACATGCTTGTTTGTGCTAGGGAACAATTTATGACTTAAAAGATTGGTTAAACTTTTACAAACCATGCACCTCATCACACTTTGACACCTTCCTTCTTCATGATTAAAAAAACTGTACTTGAAAGTTGAAACGTGGGATATAAAGTGATTTTTTGAAATGGAAAGTTATTAGTTAAAGGTTTAATTACATATTTTTCAAAGTGAAATTCTATAGTTCATTAAAAAAAAATTAACGAAAAGTGATTAAATTCAAGTAGTTAATGAATTTTAGTTAATGACGAATTTTTTAAAAGAATTCGAGTTTAAATCTTGTTTAAAATAATTATTGGTCTCTAAAAATCATAAGGTTAAAAAAAAAGTGATCCAAAAATTAACTTTATACTGAAATAATACTAATGACCTCTTATGCTTCTCGAAATCACTTAAAATGATTTTCCTTAAAATTACTTTGAATAATTTTTTTTTGAATAATACTTCATTTATGAAAAGCAAGACTAAATACTTGGATTATGCATAAATGATAATTATTAAAAAATAAATAGATTAACTAGTGTTTTTTGTTTATAAAAAAAAGAGATACTAAGATAATATATAGTTAAGTTATTTCTCCATTTACTTTATTAGAAGGAAAAGTGATAATTGAAAGTAAATCTCCCACTAAATAAATGAAATAAATAAATCGATGAAATTTAAAATAAAAATCATTCCAATTTAATTCATAGCTTTTTTATCCACTTGAAAACAGAAGACTTTGATATAGCTCATTTTAATTTTTTTTCCTCCCTATTTTCTCTATACAAGCAAACAAAAGAATAATTAGTGTATATTCCTCTCATTCTCTCCATTCATCTTTATGTCAATTTTCTCAAAACTAAACCCAATCATACGCAGGTGAAAGTTTGAAGGTAATGAAGAGCCAAACATCTGGTAGTGTTACAAACAAATTATTAAAAAAAATTAATTTTATATCGATGAATACATTTACAAATAAATCCATTTTGACTAAACGGAGTACATTTAGATGCTGCAGTAAATTTGTAACATGTAATGTAAGGTATATGGAATGAATTTGGATTTTAGATCTTGTACAACATAAGTATCATGCACGATTGTGGTAATTGTTATATTTAGAGAGTTCTAAATTTAACGGTTACAACAATAATGCACCATAAAACAGTTGTAGAAGATTTTCTCTAGATGTAATAGACATCAAACAACTACCGTTGGAGATTTAAACATGTGTTATGAAAAGGAAAATTTATGTGAAAATAAACTTATAGAAAGAAAAATGGGTACGATACAATTCCTAAAGTAAACTTAAGGAGGATGAAGGTGTAGTGGAAAAAATGAGGATGCAAAAAGTCACTCCTTTAGAAAAAAGGTTGAGGAAAGCCTGTAACCAACATAAGGATACAATAGGAGCCCAATCAATTGTTTTGTTAGGTCTATTTTAAGACGAAATTGTGGATTCCTAATTGTAATTGTTTTGTTCGAAAAAAAAACATAATTTATTTGTTTTTTCCTCTCTTCCTTAAGAAAAAGAAGGTTAATTCATTGATTCTTTTTAATATAATTCACATTTTAACTTCTATTCATAAAGATAAAGAATGATCTAACACATTTTATATTTTTTTTTTGTTCTATGTGCATATCGGCCCTTTTTATTATTATTTTTTTTTAAAGTGAAGTATAGTAAACACGTTACAACTTAGGAAGATATTAAATAAGTAGTTACTTGACAATATTTTCTCTTTATCATTCAATAATTGGTTATAAGTTAGTTTGACTTTGTTATAGTTAATTGAGTTTGTTAAGATTAAGAAAGTATTCATCCTCATTTGTACAAAGTAAAAGTTTTAAAAGTTAGAATGAAATACGATATGAAAATATGTATATAAGTGGAAGCAATTCTCATCTTATCAATCGATTTTGTAAGAGTTGAGTTAGACTCAACCCAAATATTAAGATTATATCATAAATTATCGAAGATCTATTATACTATATGCTATGAGGTCACATTTATTGTATTACTCAAGTCACACTCCATTGAACATCAGAGGCTGATGAATATCTCGCATTGTATGATATATGACTTAAAAATATAATATAAATAGGAGTCATCCTCATATTACAAATCGATTTTATAGAAATTGAATTAAACTTAACTCAAATCTATAAAAAAATAAAATAATACATTTTTTTTTGCTTTCTAAAGATCAAAATTTTATTTTCTTAGTGTCTTTCTAATTAAAAACTATCAAGTAATCAAATCAGCATAAATATTTACCAACCAAGTAAAAATATATTACCAATTAAGAGAGTACTAGGAAACCATTACATTAGAATACAAGATTTCATGCTTCTAAAAGATGCTGTAAAAAAAAATGTGCTTCTAAAAGATGCCGTAAAAAAAATGCTTCTAAAAGATTAATTAAGTACTTCCTTTCTAGCATTCCCACCTCTATTTTAAAGAAGGATGATATACCGTACAAGCAATGATACTACTGTGTGGAAATTAAAAGTAACTAGATCATTATAAATCTAGGTTGAACTCGAAGTAAAACTCTTTTCTGATATTCTTATTATTATAAAAGTTTAGTTTAATTTTATTATTTGTTTTAAATATAATTTTAATGAATTCGGAAATTTTTTGTTCAATTTTAGTAACTAAATGTAATTCGATAGTATAATGTGTAAGACCCATTATCATTTGTCTAGAATATGATAATTTGGTCCATACACTTTAATAAAACAGAGGTAATTAACAATAAATAATAAATTAGAATCACCATCATAACTGAAAACTACATTCATAAATATAGTTTACAACTTGTTTAGTAGATTCATAAAATATTACATCTTGAAAACAACTACGATTGACTGATTATATCATAAAACAAAATATTAAATTCTAATTCCATGAGTTTGGAACTGATCTTCTGATGCTAATTTCATGTCTCATGTTCCTCCAGCTGCTACATAAAAATAATAATAATAATTGGGGTGAGATAAAATATCTCAGTGAACTCTAAAAATAAAAGGGAAGAACAATCTCAAGGAATTTCTTTCATAAAAGTGTATAAAACGTAAAAAATAATTATACATGTCTATATATATGTTGTGAAAAACGTATGCATGACCTCAAATCTTTTCCTTTGAAATAAGGAAAAGTCGCCCAATATCTTAATGTGGGTCACTAAGATAATTGAGTTCTGATTGGTAAAGGTGGTCTGGCCAAACCCCAATCAGCGTCCTGATTGTTCTCCTTTACTTGTTATTTCATGCCTGAAATAACCTAAATGTTTCACCGTGAATAAGACCATGCATGCTCTGATCAATGATATTGTACAAAACTTACATGTTTTGTATGAAATGCACTTATTATGTCATATATAAAATGCATCATTCATCCACAACAATTATCAATAAATTAGGCGATATGCTTAAACTCATAATAATTTAATCTTAAGTCCTTAATTCAAAACGTAAATCCATAGTCAGAAAATAGAAACAATCTTGGAGTCATGAAAATTGTAACAACTTCATAACAATTAATAACTCAATAATAATAAAAGTTATATATATACATATATATATATATATATATATTCATATATAAATAATGAAGCCATTCAAATTTCTTATGAATTTTATTCATTCTTGCAAATCACACAGTAGAATATTTTCACCACAATGGTCACTAATAATTATTGATGAAGAGTCAAATTACTTTAGAAAATTCCAAAAATTTCCTTTAAAGCTAACTCAATTAAGAACATAATGCAATTGATCTCATCTCAAAATTGGAAACCTATAATTTAGGAAAAATCACGCACTAAGACTAATTTACTCACGCTGCAGAAAGTCTCCATCACAAAAGTCATTAATAATTATTGAAAAATGGTGACAATAGAAATTTTTTGAAACTTTTACTGAAAGTAGATAACTCACCTATAAACACAACATAGTTGGTCTTATCTCAAAATTCGAAATCAATAATTCATGAAAAATCTGATTCTAAGACTTGTTTACATAGTTTTGTTTTTATTTAGAAAACCAAACTTAAATACAACAATTCTCCTGCAATAGTTCTCGCAGTATTTTCATCAAACACCTCTCATGCATTGAATAATTGGGATAAAAATAGAATTTTCTCTCCACTAGTAAATAAAACCATATATTTTAAATGCATGCACCTAAAATAATCATTCTAACCGAAATTAAGGTAACATAACACAATTTCACAAACACATATCATAGGCAACAACAACAGTAACGAGCATAAATCGTGCTCGACAAGCTTAATCACCTTAAATATAGTAATACACATGTAATTAAAATTTTCCTAATACATAATTCATTCATAAACATCACAACCATAAACAACAACATATGTTCTAACTTATTTTCAACAACTTCATAAAATAAAATCCATAATCATAACAACAACAACAACAACAACAACAAACCCTTTAATAAAAAGAACTCACCGTTGGTGATAAAGGAGAAGACAATGTTTCGATTAAATTAGTCGCTGAACTCCCCTTTTGTCTAAATTGCCACTTTGACTCTTCTTTGGTTAGTATCCTATGTTGCTGGTTAGTAGTTACAAATTGAGACATGCAAGCTTTAAAAATGGGTTTAAGGAAGGATGAGAGGTTGAAGATTGGGAGGATGGGAGGATGGAAGGATGGATGCTTAGGTAACGAAGAAGAAAAAAGAACGGGAATGTGGGTTTCTAAAATGGTAGAGATATATTGGAGGGATAGTGTGAAAATTACGCCACATTGCCCTTCGTTTGTCCAAATATTATCGATACTACCGTTTTATTATTACCTGCAACGATTCAGTACACTTGGTGAAACGCTATCAAGTTTTTGGCGCCATTGTTGGAGATTGTCATATCACTATTGAGTTATAATTTAACTACTTAATTTAAAAAATTGCTCTGCAGTAAAATTTTATTTTTATTTAAAAAAATTTAATAAATTTTTTAATTTTGATAAAATGGAGGAGTGTTGAAGATTGAAGATGACTTCATTGTTGTGGTAAAAGAAGATATACAAGAGGAAAACAAGAACAAAGAAAATAAAAAAAGAAGAAATTGATGAAGTTCGAGATTCAATCTATGTCTTGTTCATCAATGTCCAATTAAAAAGGACATGGAAACAACATCATAGAATTTCTACCAAATAAAAAGAAACAGAAAGATAACGTGTTCTTTCTGTCATATATGCTACATTGACAATGGTTGAGGTGTAAAGCTAATGACGATAAAGAAGCGTTTCGTAGGAGGCAACCCAAAGGTAGATGTAACTTTTATTTTTGTAATTTTTTTAATTTGAATTTGTTTCTTTTTAATTGTATATAAATGTTCACTATGATGAAGAATTTTTAACAATTTGAAGTTGATCTTAAGCTATATGCTTGGGATTTTGAAATTTAAATTATATTTATTTGCTCATATCATTGCTTAATTCGACGAGTTTCACTAATGCATGCATTGTTGATTACTCTTTGATTCTGGAAGTCTCATTTTCCATTTTTAAATAAATAAATCTTGTGATATGTTTAGTATAATTTTGATAGTTCATACTCTATTTTATTATCTTAGCTGTGAGCTTTCGAGTCTATACACTTTAATTGTTTTTTGGGTGATTATCCAGACATGCGTTATCTCTTCAGAACCTGCACTAATTCTGACTTGCATCACTTATGATTTATGCATACACTTAGACAATTTTGTTTGGTTGTTTGAACTTTTCTAACTATCATGTGCAAATTTTATCCTTTGCTATCCCCATTGAGTCTTGCCTTTTTCTTTCGGTTACTAGCCCCATTACAAGCCAAATACTTGACTTCAATTCAATCACCTTACTTGGAGTTAGGTAGGAAAACTTTTGTCTCGTTTTGATAAAGTTATAAGTTTGATGTTGCTCATGGGATAACAACTTTTTAAGTTTGGGGTGGTGGTTCTCAAAATTAAAATCAAAATCAAAATCAAAACAAAGAGAAAAAATATTATTATTGTGTGTAGTTTTGATAAATAACATCTTGGTTCTTTTGTTAATGTTTGAGAATCTCCACAATAAAAAAGTGAAGGAAAAGAAAAGGTAGAATAATTTGAAAATGTGCATCTAATTCCAAGTAGTAAAACATACTATCACAAAATATTCTACCCTTATCTAAGCCCAATTACAACTTGAAAGTCCTCCACAACTGTATGTGTTTGTTGCATTGTGAGTGCTAACTAGAATTTTTTTTAAGTCTATGGTAGTGTGATGCATGTTCTAGGATTTGAGTGATAAATTCATAACACCTGCTAAACACTTGAGAGAAATTTTGGTGAGATTGTGTGAAGAGAGAGTTGAACTTGATGAACGAATGCTAAAGTGTACAGATTGTGTTATTTTTTGTAAGAAACCATGGAGCATGATGAATGTTTTGTAGTAGCTGGAACTTTGAGAATTGAGTTTAAGTTTAATTTTAACTGTATCAAATCTAAATTTAATTATTGCTTGTGGACAAACAACAAACTAAATTTGGGGTTGCTTTACTTTTCTATCAAATTGAAAATCTCAATTCGATTGTACCCTTCTATTTCACATACCTTCAACACAACAAAAACAAGAAAAAGAAGAAAAGTTCACACTAATGAAGAAGGAAGTGAAATAAAATGGCACAAAACAAGGAAAATTAGAGCAACTTTTGACATGTTAATGGTGTTGTGAAGGGTTATAAAAAGTTATTAGTACTATACACCAACTATTGTAATAGACAAACAAAACCTGAGAAGACTAATTGAGTGATGTATCAATACCATCTTGGCAGTAATGAAAACAAAAAAGATGTAGAATTAGTTGTTTCAAAAGTCTTCTATCAAATACAACCTAAACATTCTGATAATTCCATTAATGTTAGAGATTCATATGAAAAAGTAATTAACAATGGAACTGATCATGGTAAAAGTGCTAAAGTACCCAACATTTTAGCTCGTGTGAAATGCTACAATACTCATTATACAAATTATGATCATGTACATGTTGGTGGTCATAGTAGTGAAAGTTCACAACTTATTCCAAACTTGGTGATGGATCTATTAATCGCTAATCAGTGTATGCAAACAAAGTAAGAGTACATAAGAGAAAATAACATTTGGAAGAACTTCGTACTAGAAGTGGATTAGTGATTTTATTACTAATTAGTTACTAATAAAATAACATCATTTTTTGTTGTTTGTAGATCAAATATAACAACATTTATATACTTGGGATTGAAATTAGGAAGAAGAAGGTTCGCTTCTATATATTTGGAATATTTTTTGATACATTATATGGTGACTTAAGTTTATGGTATATACAAATGTATTTTTATATTTTTTTATTTATATTATGGTATAGAAGATGTATGCTAATATGTAATATATTCCCATTGTTAAAAGAAGTAAAAAAATGTAATACAAAAAAAAAAAATATTCAATAACCTTTAGTACATTTTTAGATGAGATAATTAAATTTTTTAGTAATTTCAAATTATTCGTTTAAATCTTATAATTTTATTTTTTTTATAAAGTATTTAAAACTCTTCATCTATGTAAATATATATTTTTTAAGAGAAAAATAATAAAATATAATATAATATAATATTGTAAAATATTTTTAAGAAAAATAAAAATAGTAAACGCTGCTAATTTGTATATTGATATTTCACTTTCGTAAGGATTTAATAAATGGAATCTCCCCTTTCATTACATTATTATCATTTTTTTCAATGTGGAGATATGTTGTTATCTTTTTCTACTTGGTTTTACTTTTTTACCATTTTCTTTTAAAAGACCCTTGCATTTTATTTCGTTTCTTATATTTAATTCTTAATTATATAAACATAATTAAATCATCATTTAAATATTAAAAATCTATTAAATTAGATTGTTTATTCTATTTTTATAATTTAAAATTAAGTAAAAAAGAGTAATCGTACTTAAATAAAATAATAAATATAATAATATTAATATTATTGAATTGAATATTTTATTTTAAGTTCAAATTATATATATAAAAAGTGACAATTTAGAGATCAATTTAATGATATTGTATAACTATACTAAAGAAACATCTTGTTGAGTGGACATAAGTTAAGCATCCTATTCTTGTAACATTATTTGCGTGCCTGAGAGTTGAGACCACACAAACGTAATCTTTGTCTGGACTGTGTTCACACGTGCCGAGCAAGAGTGACACAACATAGTCACAGTTTGGTAAAGAACCGATTTGAGCTTAGTGAGTGCTGCAACAAACAATTCTTCTCTGATTTGTAATCACTTCTCTTCTCTTTCTAAATCATGGATGCTGCTGCTGTTGGTGGAGCTTTTCTCTCTGCTTTCCTTCAAGTTCTTCTCGACAGGCTTGCTTCTCCTCAGCTTGTTAACTTCATCTATGGAAACAAGGTTGACGCCAATTTGATCCAAAGGTTGAAGAACACTCTTTATGCTGTTGAAGCTGTTCTTAATGATGCTGAGCAGAAACAGATCAAAGACTCTGCTGTTAACAACTGGCTTCATGATCTCAAAGATGCTCTCTATATCGCTGATGACATTCTCGATCACATTTCCACCAAATCTGCTACTACTCTGAAGAATAAAGACGTGAGAACAACTGCTTTTAGAAGCTTTTCTCGCCTTTTCAACTTGAAAGAAAGGGATATGGTTCGTAAGTTGGCAGATATAGTTGCTAGGCTTGAATCCATTCTCGAACACAAAGATATTCTTGGTCTTCAACATATTGCAACTCACCACCACTCTTCTTGGAGAACTCCATCAACCTCTCTAGATGATGGATCTAACATATTTGGTAGAAATCAAGACATAGAGGACATACTCAACTTATTGTTACATGATGGTGATGATGGTGATAGTGATAAGATTTCTGTGATCCCCATAGTTGGCATGGGTGGTGTGGGCAAAACCACTTTAGCGCAATCTGTGTACAATCATCAAAGTATAAAGCAGAAATTCGATGTTCAAGCATGGGTTTGTGTTTCTGATGCTTTTGATGTTTTGAAGGTTACAAAGGCCACTGCAGAGGAGGTTAAAAGTGCTTCTAACACAGATAATTTGAATACTCTTCAGCAAGATTTGAAGGATAAGTTGATCGGAAAAAAGTTCTTAATTGTTCTGGATGATGTCTGGACCGAAGATTATGACAGATGGAATTCTCTTATAAAGCCTCTTCGATGCGGAGCTAAAGGAAGTAAAATTCTTGTAACAACCCGTAATGAAAAGGTTGCTTCTATGGTCCAAACTTCCCAAGGTTACCACTCTCTTGAGCAATTGCCTGATGAGGATTGTTGGTCTGTGTTTGCAAACCATGCTTGCCTTTCTCAAGAAGAATCTACTCAGAATATGGATCTCGAAAAAATTGGCAGAGAGATTGTTAAAAAATGTAAGGGATTGCCTTTAGCAGCACAATCACTTGGGGGTTTGTTGCGACGGAAACGTGACATCAGGGATTGGAATAATATACTCAATAGTAATATTTGGGAAATTGATGAAAAGGAGAGTAAGATCATTCCAGCTCTAACAATTAGTTATCATTATCTCTCTCCCTATTTGAAACGCTGCTTTGTTTATTGCTCGTTGTATCCTAAGGATTATGAATTTGATGCTGACGATTTGATCTTGTTGTGGATGGCAGAAGATCTTTTACAGCCTCCAAAAAATGGAAAGACTTTGGAAGAAGTTGGTTATGAGTATTTTAATGACTTAGCTTCAAGATCTTTTTTTCAAGGTTTTGGAAGTGGAAACAGCTCCCGGAGTTTTGTGATGCATGATCTGGTGCATGATTTAGCAACATTTTTTGGGACAGAATTCTACTTTAGAACAGAAAAAATTGGCAAAGAAACGAAGATTGGTAACAAGACACGTCATTTATCATTTAATATGTTAAGTGGTCCAGTGACGGATAACTTTGAGATTTTTGACCGAGCAAAACATCTTAGGACCTTTTTGACATTCAATTTTAGCCGTACTCCATTCCACAATGAAATGGCACCATGCATCATTTTGTCAAATTTGAAGTGCTTGAGAGTTTTGTCATTTCAAAAATTTCGTGATCTTAATGCATTGCCTGACTCGATAGGTGAACTGATTCATTTGCGTTATTTGGATCTCTCTTTCACAACTATAAAGACACTACCGAAGGCATTGTGTAATCTGCATAATCTACAAACCTTGAAGTTGTACGATTGTAATGAACTAATCAAACTTCCCAATGGCATGCAAAAGTTTGTGAATTTGCGCTATCTTGATATCCGCTTAACTCTAAAGTTAGAAGATATGCCTAGAGAAATGAGCAAATTAAACCATTTGCAACATTTGAGTTACTTTCTTGTGGGCAAGCATAAAGAGAAAGGGATCAAGGAGTTAGGAACACTATCAAATCTTCACGGATCACTTTCCATTAGTAAATTAGAGAATGTTACCGACAACTTTGAAGCATCACAAGCGAAAATAATGGAAAAGAAGTACCTTGAAAAATTATCCTTTAAATGGTCTGATAATGCAAAAGACCAATTTACAAATTCACAAAGTGATATGGATATACTTGACAAGTTACAACCTGCCAAGAACCTAAAAAAGGTGTCTATATGTGGATATAGAGGCACGAGATTTCCAGAATGGGTTGGAGATCCTTCCTACCACAATTTGACTGAGTTATATTTGTCTGATTGTCATAATTGTTGTATTCTTCCACCACTTGGACAATTACGCTCTCTCAAGAAATTGAGAATCAGTAGAATGAGTATGTTGGAGACTATTGCATCTGAATACGGTGATTCCTTTTCAGGGATTATCTTTCCCTCCCTTGAACGTGGTGATTCCTTTTCAGGGATTATCTTTCCCTCCCTTGAACGTGGTGATTCCTTTTCAGGGATTATCTTTCCCTCCCTTGAACGTGGTGATTCCTTTTCAGGGATTATCTTTCCCTCCCTTGAACGTGGTGATTCCTTTTCAGGGATTATCTTTCCCTCCCTTGAACGTGGTGATTCCTTTTCAGGGATTATCTTTCCCTCCCTTGAACGTCTTGAGTTTGATAACATGCCATGTTGGGAAGTGTGGCATCATCCCCATGACTCAAATGCTTATTTTCTTGTACTCAAGTATCTTGAGATTCGTGGTTGTCCCTTATTGAGGGGAGATTTGCCATCTCATCTTCCTGCTTTGGAAACAATTCAGATTGAACGATGCGACCAACTTGCTTCGTCTCTCCCAAGTGCTCCTGCCATCCAGAAAATAAGGATACGTGAAAACACTAAAGTAGTGTTGCGAGAGCTACCTCTTTCATTGGAAGAGATCGAAATTCATGGAAGAGAGGCAACAGAGTCCTTCTTTGAAGTCATTGCCATCACCCTACCGATTTACCTGAAAATTGTAAAGATCCAGAATTGTTCTTCTGCGTTATCGTTTCCTGGAGATTGTTTACCCGCATCCTTAAACAGTTTGTTCATCACAAATTGTAAAAATCTAGATTTTCCAAAGCAAAAGCAGCAGCACGAGTCACTTCAATGGTTGTATATAGAGAGTAGTTGTGATTCTCTGACAACCCTCCCACTGGAGACCTTTCCCAACCTCAGTACTCTCAACATCTGGCACTGTGAAAATCTAGAATGTGTTTCTGCTTCAAAGACTCTTCAAAATCTCAACATATTTCTCATTTCCGATTGCCCCAAATTAGTTTCATTTGCAAGAGATGGATTGGCTGCGCCCAACTTGAGAGAATTGTTTGTCTACAGGTGTGTTAATTTAAAGTCATTGCCTTTTCAAGCAAATACTCTTCTCCCGAATTTAGAAAGGGTGAGTATACGAGATTGCCCAGAAATGGAGACGTTTTGTGAAGGTGGTATGCCGCCTAGCTTGAGAAGACTTGTTATATATGAATGCGAGAAGTTAATGAGGAGCCCATCTCTAAGTTTGATGGACATGCTCATGCTCACCGATCTTAACATTGGTAGTTGTGATGGTGTGGAGTCCTTCCCCAATAAGGATTGTGCGTTGCTGCCTTCCTCCCTTACCTCTCTAACGCTATTCAATATGTCAAGTTTGCACACGTTGGACTGCACGGAGCTTCTCCACCTCACGTCCCTCCAACAATTAGAAATTGGCTATTGTTCAAATCTGAAGAATATGGCGGGAGAAAGGCTGCCTGCTACTCTAACGAAACTTCAAATCTATAAGTGTCCACTGCTGGAAGAACGGTGCCGCATGAAACATCCGCAAATTTGGCCCAAAATTTCCCACATCCAAAGCATTGTGTTTCACTACACATGGATTTAGAAACTTCAACTTGGATTTTCAATGGTGATTTCTCTACTTTGCCTTAATTTTAATGCGACTTCCCAATTTCACTCATACTCTGCACCAATTTTTTTATTTTTTAAACAAATTAAAGTTATATCCTAATACTAACCCATCTTTTGTATCTACTTTATTTATCGTAAACATCCGTCTCTTTTTCATGTTGTAAGAGGTCGTATAGGCCTAGAGTCATAACAAATGTTTTATTTCATATTTTTAAGTAAAGATTAATTAAGTGAAATTGATGAGCTGAGATGCACTGTCTTTTCCGTTTTATATACAAAAAACTTTTCTAATGGACCTTATCAGTTGTGACAAATATTAAAAGGCTTTCGATTAGCCTGGTGAGAAACATTTTCCTCCAAAAAAAAGCCTAGTGGAAACATGCCAAGTGAGTTAATGGATAGAATGTGTGAATGATAATTCTATGTAGGAGATTTTGTTCCTTTGTTCTGTCAACCTCGAACAATGATACTTTTTTTATTTTAAAGGATTTGATATTAGTAGATCTTCACACTTATGACCTTTTTTGCAGGTGTGCTTAAACAAAAAAGACCATGTCATAAAATTTATTGAAGAGAATTTCAAAATCAATTATTTGGAGAGATCAATCTTAGTTTGTGGAGATTGTAACTGGAGAGATATCATGTGTTGGTAAAATTACTTTTGGCAAATTACATTGACTTAATATAAACTAGATTGTGATATGTTTGATGTGTGGTAGGTGCTGATATATTATTATATATTTATATATAAAATTTGTATTAAAATATATAATTATTTTTTACTATAAAAATAGATAAAGTAAAGATATAAAATTTTTGTATAACTAACGATACAATTTATTGTGATTTTAAAAATTTAAGAGAATATTAAAATTTTAAATATGTCAACGCGTGAAATAAAAATGATTTTTTTCCATATACATCATATATTTATTTACATACTTTAAATTTTGGTTTACTTGTACCATTGTTGTTCCTCGACGATTTTAGTTGAAGAATTTAATATATTACTGAGTATAAAATAACAATAATATGTAATTTAAAAGTAATGTTAATTTTGTTTTACGATATAATATATTCAAGTATTTATGTACTTAAAAGGTAAATATATTTTTGAATAATTATATATAAGTTAGGTTTGCTTTAGTACAAAAAAAAAACATTGTTGACTAATACAATTCATGCAAAATATATTTAAATGTGGAATTGGTTTATTCAAGCTTTTTGATTTCATTGAAGTGGTTATTCTAATAATATATTTGTTAAATAGTTATGTATTTCTTTATTGTTAAAGTTATATATTTAGCTACAATATTTTGTTATTATATAATTTATATTATTTTTGAAACATTAGATTTATAAATTTATGTATTTTTTCACGTTTTTAATTTTATATGTTCGTCCTAATTATGTCAATCTCATCGTCGATCTAAGCATGCACTAAATAATATTGTGTGCTTTGTGATATATTATAACATTCATTCGTGAGTGATAGTTTGTTAAATTCAAATTATTAAAACAATTCATTCGTGTGTGCCTTGGAATTTTTCAAATAATTATTTGACACAGTCAAGAAACTTCAAGAGTGGTTGAAAAAAATTATAGGCAAAAAAAGTTTGGGAATGTTTAAGACATAGATTTTGAATAATTATATATAAGTTAGGTTTGATTTAGTACAAAAGAAAAAGTAAAATATTGTTGACTAATACAAGTCATGCAAAATATATTTAAATATGGAATTGATTTATTCAAGCTTTTTGATTTCATTGAATTGGTTCTTCTAATAATATATTTGTTAAATAGTTATGTATTTCTTTATTGTTAAAATTATACATTTAGCTATAATATTTCTTCATTTTATATAATTTTTATTAGTTTTGAAACATTAGATTTATAAATTTATGTACTTTTTCACATTTTTAATTTTATATATTCATCATAATTATGTCGATCTCACTATCGATCTAAGTATGCACTAAATAATATTGTGATATATTATAATACTCATTCGTAAGTGATAGTTTGTTAATCCAAAATATTGAAACAATTTATTCGTGTGTGTCTTGGAATTGTTCAAATAATTGTTTGACACAGTCAAGAAAGGTTAAGAAACTTCAAGAGTGGTTCAAATAATTATTTGTTAATGTTTAAGACATAGATTTTGAATAATTATATATAAGCTAGGTTTGCTTTAGTACAAAAGAAAAAGTAAAATATTATTGACTAATACAATTTATGCAAAATATATTTAAATGTGGAATTGATTTATTCAAGCTTTTTGATTTCATTGAAGTTGTTCTTCTAATAATATATTTGTTAAATAGTTATTTATTTCTTTGTTGTTAAAGTTATACATTTAGCTATAATATTTCTTCATTTTATATAATTTATATTAGTTTTGAAACATTAGATTTATAAATTTATGTATTTTTTCACATTTTTAATTTTATAAATTCACCATAATTATGTCAATCTCATTGTCGATCTAAGCATGCACTAAATAATAAGTGTTATAAATTTTTTGTTGTTTCAATTATGCTTTGTGTTTTTTTAATTATAAAAAGAAAAAATATTAGAGAAGACACATTCAACATAGGGAAAAAAAAAACTAATTTCCTATGCAATAATATTGATATATGATCTTGAACAATAATTGATAATAGAAAAATAATATTATTGAAGTATCTGTGAAATAAGTGTGTCACATATAATCTGACATAGACCTTGATGTGTGTATCTAGTCGAACTTGATGAGTCATTGAATAAATAATCTATTTATTTATATTGCTGAAATAAAGTTAATTTTTAAATAGTAAAAGATTGAATATTGTAATAACACTTTTTAAATATAATTAATTAAGTTGTAAGTTTTTATTTGCCAACATATGTTAACATTCATACATCAAAAAACTAAATTCGATTATATAATTTATTTAAATCGTAAATATGGAAATGTGTTATAATATATATTTCTTTCTATGGGAATACAATAGTGTTAAATCTTTCAAGGGAGGATTTTGTTGTCTATTGTTGTCCAACTTGCTTCGAGATATTAATCTTTGTAATTGTGCGCGGAGGATATCATATTTACATAATAAAAGATATTGCTTTTGAATGATAGGTGTATGATTTTTTAAATGTATCATACACAATCACTTTCAAAAACGACTTGTAATTTATCATTTTGTGTAATAAAGATAAATAAATCATAATATTTTATATACAATTATGTAAAATATATAATGATGCTCCAATTATCTTAATGTGATACATTAAGATCTTCATAATATGATACTCCAAAGATTTGTAATGACTTTAGAGTTTTTTTTAGAGTCGTAACATTTTGTTTACTTTAATGTTTCATTGAAAATTTATTAATTTTTTTTGTTAGTGCAATTTAAGTGAGGGATGCCGAAGAGTTTTAAGATGCCGAAGTGAGGGATGCAGAAGAGTTTTAAGTGAGGGATGCCGAGAAATATGGAGAATATCAAATGTGTGATAAAATTCTAATAGAATGAAAGAGAACGATAAATACTTGAATTCTTTTTTACATATAAATCCAATTTTTCAAATTCAAAATATGTATCTTTGAAATGTGTCGAGATACTTTAGTTCTAATTTGTATTTTTTTTTTTACGGAATTTTCTAATAACTTTAGAGATATAACATTTTCGTTCACATTTTATGAATTTTTTGTTGTTGCAATTTAAGCGATACTTTATTTGTATATATATATATATATATATGTATATAATGAATTATAATGAAAATATATGTATTATATGTAATGAATTATCATGAATACATATTTGAATTAAGGTATAACTTGGTTGTTGAGGATAACTCAAGAGTTTCTGGGATGTTTTGGGTCCAAAATTAGATAATACTAATTTATTAACATTTATTTATAAAAGAAATATGTTTTCAATTATTATGAATGACGTTGAATATGCCATTATTCTTTTGTGAAAAAAATTAAAAATAAAATAATAATTTAAAGGATATCTAAGTATTCAAATTAAATTTAGTATTAGTATGTATTTATTTGTTGAAACTTCAAATGTTTTGTTTAAAGTAAAATTTAATTATTTTTATCAAAAAATTGTTTATTAACTACTAAAAAAATTTCAAAATTGTAATATTTTGTATTAAAGAGTAAAATTTCATTAATTAAAATTAAAAGATTAAGATAACATTATTATAAAAGTTTATATTTTATTATGGTTGAGTGAGATGCAAGATTAATTTGAACCCGCTAATTAATATTGAATCGATTAAACATGAAAGAGGTTATGTTTGAATGTCCCATCAATTTTTGTAGATGAAAATAGTTTTATTTATTTATTTGAGTACATAAGCTACAATTTTTTTAATAGGACATAAGCTACAAATTGTTATAGAGAATACCAAATATGTTATGAAAATATAATAGAATAAAAGAGAACTACGAACAACTTATTTCTTTCTGACATATAGAGAATACTAAAATGTCATTAAAATCTAATAGAATTAAAAATCTAATAACTGAATTTTTTCTGACATATAAATTCAATTGTTCGAACTCAAAGTATGTATCTTTGAAAATGGGTCGAGATGCTCCAATTCTATTTTTTTCTTCTTTTGATACTGATAAAATATCTTAGTACACAAAACAACATATAAATATATATTTATAAAAGCGTTGTCTAGTTGTGTTGACAATTATAGTTAGCTACATGGGCAAAGATAAATGTACCGATGACACAAATTTTCCAAGAAACAAATAAAATGGAGGAATAGAAGATGTGAGATAAATATTAGAGATATATGAAGGGTGCCACATGAGAATATAAACGATGTGGCGCAAATGCTATGATGTGACACATAAGTGTATGACGCGTCATTCAATAGAGTTGAAATTTTGTTTTAATGTATTATAATTGATTGATAAGCTTCAAATGTAATTCGGGTAAGGATCCTCTCCCTTTAAAGATGGAAATGTAGAGTAGTTTTTTCTCTATCTCTCTCTTAATTCACACTTATCTCTCATATTTCTCTCAATATTTTAATCATCATTATCTCTCATTTTAATCATCATATTTCTCTCAAAATTTTAATAATAATTAACGACACTCTTTAAAAGTATAACTTCATCTTTATGACTGAGACAATTATTTATTGATATTAATTCGACGAGTTGAATTTTGAGAGATACACTCATTTATCTTTATTTTTATCAAACTAATATTGATTGAGTTCTTGTCTTAATCATATAAACTAGGTGAGTCTTTAACTCATATATGAAGAATGTTGTGATTATCGTTAAAATTTCGAATGACTTTGAAACACTGATTCACGGTGTACCACCTATAAAGATGATCCACACTAGCATCTGCCATTAATTTACGTTGTTTTATTAAGTTTTAAGTTTGTGTTTCTTGCAAGCAATGTTACAACCTCCCTTCCCGTCACTCAAAGTTAAGACGCTGAGCTATATAGATACACATTATTATCAACAAACCTATGCTACAAAGACAAAGGTGATCAAAACAAAACATAACAATAAAAGAAGGTAAAACGAGGTTGAATACGCGATGGACATAAATTTAGAAATAGATGATGATTCTAAGAATAACGATGAACAAAAGCTTCCACTCCTGCGAAATGTTGAGGTTCCGGAAGCAGAGAGGACCCTGATACAGAAAGCCATAAGCAAAACATTTCAGAGCACAGCACATCTGGCAAACCTTCTACCTACAGGAACTGTCCTTGCTTTCCAACTTCTGTCTCCAATTTTTACAAATGTTGGCAACTGTGATTCTGTCAGCAAGTCGATGACTTCTGCACTTTTGACTATCTGCGGTGTCTGGTGCTTCCTGGTATGTTTTACTGATAGCTTTAGAGATAGCAAGGGGAATATTTGTTATGGATTTGCCACATTCAAGGGCTTGTGGATCATTGATGGATCAACACAACTTCCACCTCAAGTTGCTGGAAAATATTGCCTAAGGCTTATAGATTTAATGCATGCAGTGATGTCCATTTTGGTATTTGCAGCAATTGCTTTATTTGATCAGAATGTGGTGAATTGCTTTTTTCCAGAACCATCACATGAGAATTGGCGTTCTTTGCAGCATGCTTTTTGTTGTATTTCCTACTGAGAGACATGGAATTGGCTTCCCCCTTTCAACTAATTAATAACTGGGATATTATTTTTATTTTTTTATGCTCATGGTTGTATCAGATTTCAATAATTTATTTGATTAATGAATTGCTGTGTTGGGAACAGATTATATATATTCAATCTAAGTGCATTATTTCATAAAATCAACTAGTACATACTTTGCAAATACAAGGTAAGACAGCCTGGAAAGACATAATGGTTTGATACAATCAGAAACACCTGACAGAACTCAGCAAGAATTTATCAATATTCAGGGATAGGAAGCTAGTGGTCAAGAGTCAAGACCACTCATGTATCCACAAGTCAATTATAATGCCGATCATTTTGATTACCTAGCTATCTAGTATTTTTCTTGTCTAACATAAGTTCATATTGAAGTACTATAGTAAGAGGATATATTTTGCCACAGAAACTGGGAGCTACTGAACCAGTTATTTGAACTTTTTCTAGGGGGAAAAATGTTTAGTTCGTCAAAGTTGACTTGGGGATCAGCTTATGGACTCATCTGCTCTCTCTTTGTGGGAATGAAGCAAACTCGAAATATAATACTTACATGTGGACCTGACTATAGAGTATAGATGGACAATACATATGTATCTTGAATCTAAAAAACATATCACAATCACAATAACAATCACATACATGTTTCCAGCAGAGATGTGAAGTTATCCCCAACAGAAAATCACAACATTAGCTAATCATGATCCACTAACACAACCAGACAGGATGTGTAAAAAATACAATCTATTTACTACATATTTACCTTATCTAGCAAGAATTTTGAACTTCTCCATTTTGTTGTAACAAATAAAACAGAACATCATAACCCTGTTAAAGATATAATGCGAATACACCATTATACAAAACAATGATAGATCAAATATCTGAGGAGTCAGGCCATACAAAAAGCAATCAGAAAATTAAGAATCCCAACTAAAATGTTAATAGTTTCACTATGAAAAGATGCAGTATACTTCAAATTTGGCCAAATTACTGGATGTCTGGAATTGACTGAGCAACTAAGTTTTCTCGAAAATGAAAAATAAAAATAACTAGCATGTAATGGGTTTTGATCAAAATAAAGAATTTTTAATTACCTGTGTTTACCTTACCCAGCAGGCCAGAACCCCGGAAAATATTTTCTAACAAATACTTGCCTCATTAAAGTTTCAAAAATGGTTGGGCAAGAACCTAGTGGTGTCCACAAAAAGAGAAGGTGAGGTATTAAGGTATTTTCAGCCTCCAATTGCGCACACAACAAATGTAATGATCATTAGAGAATGCCGACCATTTGAAGTGAGAAAGTGAGATCAATAATAGTAGAGGCTTCACATGTTCGGTGACTGATAAAAGAAAAACCAGGGGAGACAATGTGATGCAAAAGGTTTTACTCACAAACTTCAACTCTCAGCTTCAACAAATTTCTGCTTCAGCTCAGCAAGCAATAGCTCAGTGGCTTCTCTCACTTTTTTTCGATCCCAAAGTCCACACATTAATACATTCCATATTCCCACATCTGGAACCCAGCCATCGAATATCATCTCTTCCAGAACCCGAGCAGCTTTGTGCAAGTCTCCTCTCTTGCAAAAGCATTTGACTAAACAGTCAAAAGTTCCATTTTCAACAGAGATACCCCTAGTACGCATACTAAGATACAATTGGAATGCGCGAGGTGGATCAATATTATTACAAAGACCTTGGACTACCTTGTTATGCATTCTGACTTGAAAGCTCCAAGTTGCTCGAGTAGGTGAGATACCGCCAAGAACCATCTCATCGATGAAGTTTGCAGCTTCTTGATAACTGCATGCAGCACAGAGGCCACTTATGATTTTCCCATACATCTCTACATTTGGTTTTAATCCTTGAAGCCTCATCCTGTCGAGAATCTCCACAGCTTCTCTAAGCTTACCGTCTTTACACAGTCCATTGATTAGAGTACTATAAGTGACCATGTTAGGCAAATGACGTTTTCTAACCATCACTTCTAACAACTCCATTGCTTGTGATGAATGTCCACATTTACACAAACCATCCATTAAAGAACTATAAGTAAAAACATTTGGCTCAATGCCATTCCTCGTCATATCTTCGAGCAATCCAATAGCTTCATCCAAATTATTAGATTGACACATTCCATGTATCAGAGTAGTATAGCTAACAACAGAAGGCGACAAACCTTTCTCACTCATCTCTTGGAACAGCTCCTTTGCCTGATCGATTTTTCCTAGCTTGCACAGCCCATTAATCAATGTACCATATGTATACGAATCAGGCTGGCACCCACGGTTGGGCATTTCATGAAATATCCGGAAAGCAGAATCAACAGTTTCCTCATTTTTGCAGAGTGCCTTGATCAAAATATTTAGTGAAACAACACTAGGCGGAATTCCCATTTCCCTCATCTCCTTGTAAAAACCAATAGCCCTTTTCACATGGTTTTCCTCCACAAGAATATCGAATATTGTAAGGTAAGACTTCTGAGTAGGCCTAAGCTGAAAATCTTCCATCTTATGAAAAACCCTGATGGCATCAAGCGGGCGGTGCACACGTCCATAACCCCTGCATATAGTTAAAAATATATCCTCTGTAACATTGCAATCTTCTTGCTTCATTCTTTCCAGCATTCCTTCTGCTGGCCTAAACTGGTTAACAGAGACTAGCCTTGAGATCATTGCACCAAAAGTTCTGTCATCATGACTAAATCCATTGGTATACTCAGCTGTTGCAGAATCAAACATAAGGATAGCTTTGTGTATGTCCTTTTCTGCTTTTATTAACTGCTCAACTAGTGAATTTGTAATTTGCTTTGGCCACTTAAACAAAGTTTTACTAGCCATAGTAACCCCAATTGAAAAATATTAAATATGACAGATTTTTGAGAAATGCTACTTCCTCACAACAAACCTCTTTATGCAAAATAGCAAGCACACAAAAACCTCACACCAAGTGGAATAAACTACACTGAATCTTATGGAACAACCAATGTTAAAGAGTTAAATAATGTGTGTCCAATGTTAGAGTTAGTTTTACTTTGAGACGTAGGTGAAGCATTTCATCAAACAGGTTTCCGGCAAAATGAAGCTGCTGAACAATGAAGCCTCAACCTCCAAAAGCTGTGTTAAACTGAGATTGAATAGAAACAAGTAAAAATTAAAATTAAAAGAAAAAAAAAATGTTTCGAGGATTTGATGGAAACGTAGCAGCAAGAACTTCGAATAATCAATAGAGGAAACCATATTACCTCGTTTTTCGTCGTTTTGATTCCGATGTTACTGCAAAAAAATGTTGTCTCTAAACCGTTTTTGAATGGACTGTTACCATGTATATGGACTTCGTTTATTTTGTTTTGGGCTTAAGTAATTACGGGGGTGTTGGATAGCAACTCTCTTAAAATCCATAATATTGGGGCCCACAATAACACAAACGTGAAACATCAATTCGATCATCGCACGCTGAAGATCCCAAATCATTAAACCGAGCCTTCAAAAAATAAAAGAAGTTTTTTAAAGAACAAAATGCACAACTTGAACAAAAAAAAAACACGTTCAGTAATTCTTCTCTATCTCCAATTCCTTCATGCAATAATAATAAAAATAATAAACTAAACCAATTGACCAAAATTACATCTTAAAGAAAAAAAAAACAAACGAAAAAAATCAAACACGAGATTGGAAAGTGCGAAAGAAACATCACAATAAAAAAAGTTCATCAAAATTAGAACAACACACATGCACACAAAGTCACAAACACACAGAGTCAGAGGAACATTTTCATTTTCTTTGTTATTGTTATTAATTAATTAATAAAATAAAAAGAAAGAAAGATTTCATTGTTTTTGTTTTTGTTTTTTAGCTGGCTCTCCGTTTGACGCGATCATCAATTCATATGATCAAACGATCATCATCACACCGTTCGTTCATTCGTTCATAATAAAAACGAAAATATTATATAAGAGAAGAAAGAAAAACAGATAAAAGATTATTAATAAATTTTAAAAAGGAAATAAAAAGGAATAATTATGAAAGGTGGTGGTGGAGTTATAGTAGTCAAGAGCAACTGTTGTTGTTGTTCTTTTATTATTTTTGTTTATCGATTATTATTATTATTACTACTTTTCTTGTTTTTGTTTTTGTTTTTGCATTGTTTTTTGTTCTTCTTCGGTGTTCTATCTTTTCAATTTAAGTTCCACCGTTGATAATTCTTATTTAATTTTTATTATTATATTTTTTTTTTTCATCCTGTGCCTTTTCCATTTTCCATCTCTTTACCATCACGGAAATTTTTGTTCTAAGAGATAATAGAAAGAGAAAGATATCAAAATCAACACAAATTTTAAAATATGAAAAGTAAATAAAAACTGAATCTTTTAGTTTACCCTAATTATTATTATCATTATTATTATTATTTTCGTGTTGCTTTTGCTTTGTTGTTTCTTCTTTGCGTTGTGGGTTCTGGAATCCTAGGGTTTGAAAGGGGGAAAAAAGTTCGATCTTGATCGATGGATGTAGAAGCAGAGAACAATACACAGAAGGGTGATGATGGGGGTGAGAATAGCAATGAGAATAACAACAACAATAACAACATGAATAACAATGGAAGCAACAGCAAAATTATGAGTTCAAGTGAAGGTCAAAGCAAACCCAAGCGTCAGATGAAAACCCCTTTTCAGCTTGAAACGCTAGAGAAAGCTTATGCTTGTTCGTCAACACTTTTTCCCTCTTTTCTTCTTCTTTAATTTCAATTTTGAGGTTTTTAGTTTGGTTTTTTTCAGTTTGGGTTTTGTTTAATTTTTCTTAATTTTTTTTTATCAGTGGAGAATTACCCTTCGGAGGTGACAAGGGTAGAGTTGTCGGAGAAGTTGGGGTTGTCGGATCGACAGTTACAGATGTGGTTTTGTCACCGGAGGTTGAAAGACAAGAAGGAGTTGCCGCCTAAAAAGCCGCGAAAGGCGCCACCTTTACCGGATTCTCCAACTGATGAACTTAACCCCAAGTTGGCTATTGAACCCGTTAATGAATATGGATCCGGGTCGGGTTCTGGGTCTAGCCCGATTGCCCGGCCGGAGTTGCGGAGTGTGGTGCCTACTAGGACTTACTATGAGTCACCACAGACTATAATAGAGCTTAGAGCAATTGCTTGTGTGGAGGCACAGTTAGGGGAGCCTTTGAGGGAAGATGGGCCTATTTTGGGAACTGAGTTTGATCCATTGCCTCCTGATGCATTTGGGGCACCCTTAGGTATATTCAGTGTATCCTTCAACTTTGTGTTGCTATTTTTCACTTGCAGTTGTAAAATGAGTGACTTTTTTGCAGTTTATACTTGTGTTGAACTCTGCTTATGATGATGTATTTCCTTTTCTGTGTTTTGTTTTTTTGTAAGTTTTATTAATTATTTAGGTATCATGATAATTGATCATATTGTTTGACTATAGTGTTTCCTTTTCTGACTGGCTAACTAGTTTCTTAGATGTTCTGTATTAGAGTAGCAATGTTGGATGAAAATGCCATCTCTTTGGCTGATTCTTTTAGATTCAAAATTGTTGTGAGAAACAATGCTGTCATTGTATAAGTTGCTTATGTATGATTGTTTCCGATTGGTGTTTGAGACTTGTTTGGCTACTCATTCTGGTATTTTGTTTTGGTGCAGCTGTTGCTGAACAGCAGAAGCGGCCTAGTCTTCCCTATGACAGTAAAATATATGAAAGACACGAAGTTAGAACAAATAAGGTTAGTTTTAGTAGCTGTTTATGTGCTTAGTGTTTTGGTCTGTTAAACTACCTTTGTTTAGAGATGCGTATTAAACAACCTTTTCTTTCTCATTCACAGTTGTGTGAGATAGTTATCAATATTGAATACCTTATTTTAAAATTCCTTTTTTGACCTTAGCAAATGACTTACTGTTAGTACAAGCTTGAATTGTATATTGGCCATTTTATTACATTAACCTCTATTCTTTATTTAGATGATGTTTGCATAAAAGGAAAAATGTTTAATGTGATGTGTAAGACTTGGATGTTCACTTGGCATACTGTGTGTTGTTTAGCTGGGCCGTAAGTTTATTTTGTCTAATCTTGTCTTGCAGTTATTATTTATAAATGTTTTTTTATACAAATATAGTCTTCTTTACGTTTCCTTCAATCGTTTAAGAAACTTAAAAACTTGTTTTTTATTTCATACATGTTTAAATTATAACTACACATTGCTGGTGATGAGTAAGATTTTTTCTGTTTGGTTGTTTCATTTGTGACATTTTGATTTAAAACGAGCTCTATTCCAGGCAGTGGCAAGGACATTCCCTGAATATACATTTGTTCCGAGCCAGTCCAGCATTAGATCTGATACTTTTGGACAATTGAGTCAACCTCATTTATACGATTCAATGGAGGGTCCAACTAGAACTCCTCCCTTTCCGATTGGAAATGAACATTTACCTAGAGTTCATGCTTCTCAAAATCATTCTTCCCGTGCTCGCCTTTTGTCTCAGCAGGACAAGCCAGTGATTCCATATACTTCCCCTCCTCACCTTTTGTCTCAACAAGACAAGCAATTGATTCCCTATCCATCTCCTCCTCGAGATAATGATGTTGTCCCTAAAAGAGAACCTCACACAAACATAGCCAATACTAGCATGAACACCCAATTCTCTGATCACTTAATTGTTGGGCAAGAAAATTCTTTAGCTCTAGGTTTACCAGGTGGACAAGTTCTCCATAATGATGCGGTATTGCGGGTGGAGAAGAAACGGAAGGTATTTAATTGAATTCATAAGAAAAGTGTTATTATTTTTCTTTATATTTTCCTCAACAATATAAAGTTAATGTATATTCTGTGCTGAGAATGATTTATATTTTTAACTTCATTTGTATAGAGTGACGATGCCAGAGTTGCAAAGGAAGTTGAAGCCTATGAAATAAGGATGAAGAAAGAACTAGAGAAACAAGATATCCTCAGAAAAAAGGTTTTATTCTATGAACGTAACCTGTCACCATGCATTGTATGGAGCTTAAAGACATCCCGTTCTTTTGTAGCTAACCCTTCTATTTTCCTTCCCCTCGTAGAATGAAGAGCGAATGAAAAAAGAAATGGAAAGACAAGATCGTGAGAGAAGGAAGGAAGAAGAGAGGCTGATGCGTGAGAGACAACGAGAAGAGGAAAGATTAAAGCGTGAGCATAGGCGGGAACTAGAACGAAGGGAGAAATATTTGATTAAAGAACATTTAAGAGTAAGTTTTAAGCCCCATGATTATAGCTTTCTTGAATTTAATATTCAGACATATAATGATATTTAATGTATCCTACTAAATCTTCTTGTGTTATTATATATTAAAAAAGGCTGAGAAAAGGAAGCAAAAAGAAGAGATTCGCAAAGAGAGGGAGGCAGAGAGAAGGAAAGCTGCCCTTGAAAAGGCAAATGCTCGTAGAATAGCTAAAGAATCTATGGAGCTCATTGAGGATGAACAGCTGGAATTGATGGAGTTGGCTGCAGCAAGCAAGGGGCTTTCCTCTATTATCCATATTGATCTTGATACTTTGCAAAACCTTGAATCATTTAGAGGTGAGTAATTTCTCATTATTTTACTCTCATTAATAATATATAATTTGGCTCTTTGAACCTTCAGAATTTATCTGGAAATACTAAGAAAAAGATTGTACTGCCAACACTTGTACTGTAGATTCCTTGTGTATTTTCCCGCCCAAAAGTGTAAAGCTAAGAAAACCGTTTGCTATCCAGCCCTGGATCAACTCGGAACAAAATGTTGGCAACCTTCTCATGGTATGATTGAATTTCCCTTATTGTTTCCTTATAGCATAATTCATATATAACATACAGTCTATCACACTTTCAGTTCATGTTTTGATATGGTAGGTTAATCATGTTCTTTTGTCTCTACCCCTATAAGATAGTGAAGGTGACTTTAGTTGATCTTGCACAAACAGTAGACTGAGATTTTTTATGTAATTGTTATGTGTGGA
Source organism: Cicer arietinum (assembly GCF_000331145.2). Lineage (NCBI taxonomy): Eukaryota > Viridiplantae > Streptophyta > Magnoliopsida > Fabales > Fabaceae > Cicer > Cicer arietinum. The sequence continues at coordinate 2,741,230 of NC_021160.2, read as the reverse complement.
TGCGCTTCTGTTTGTAGTATTTGTTTTTATGTTTTAGTAATATCTTTTGTTCTTAATTTGTTTTTTTAGAATATTCTTAAGTATGAAAGCCGTGGTGTTCTATTTCAGGTTTGGAGATTCTTGATTACTTTTGCTGATGTTCTTGAATTATGGCCTTTTACTCTTGATGAATTTGTACAAGCATTTCATGATTATGTGAGTAAATCTGGTCTTTCCTATTAAGTTTGTTCTGGCAGTGAACTAATTTCAGTGCATTTTTTCAGCTCGTTTGTGGATGTTTAATTTTAAAACTTCTTTATCACAGGATACAAGATTGCTGGGTGAGATACATGTTGCTCTTCTTAAAGTGGTAATAAAAGACATTGAAGATGTTGCAAGGACACCTTCAGGATTAGGATTGAACCAGAATGGAGCTGCTAATCCTGCTGGTGGCCATCCAGAGATTGTGGAAGGAGTAAGTTGAAAGTATATCAAAAAAATTATCCATTATTTTGAGACAAACAGTATTTTTGTCCGATGCAGACCACACTAATAATGTTGTCTTTTATTTTAGGCATATACATGGGGATTTGACATACGAAATTGGCAGAAGAACTTAAATCAATTGACATGGCCTGAAATTTTGCGACAGTTGGCCCTATCTGCAGGATTTGGACCACAGCTAAAAAAAAGAAGTGTTACATGGTCAATTGCAAATGATAAAGATGAGGTTCATTTTCTTTATTTTACTTCTTAATTTTCAGCTCAAAATTGTTATCTTGCCTGAATACTGCAATATTTCAGTGGCCATAGGATGAAACAGTTATAGTATCATTTCAGCTTACTAGATCTGTATGAGCATTTTGTAATCATTGAATTTTCTCTGATCATTTATGATTTTGCATACATTTCAAGTCAGCAATGGAATTTCTGGTCTTGCATTTGTTATTTATCAAGTGGAGCAAACCATATTTGTAACTGCAGGGAAGAAGTTGTGAAGATGTCATTTCTACACTTCGAAATGGTTCA